>NC_092195.1:21363773-21366273 GCF_043641665.1 Enoplosus armatus
TCGTTTATCTTCATCTGGCTCGGACGTCTGCAGCAGCATGTCAGAGATGCAGCCTGTGCTTCAACACTTTTACCTTCCTGACACGTTCAAGGTCACTGCATGGCAACAAACCGGTAAAAACATTCTATCTCATTTCTCAGATAAACTGGAGGATGACATTCACACTGACGCCACTTCATGAACTGTGACTCCAGAACATCTTCACTCACTAAGGAAATGTTTTCAAAAGCCTCATCGAATCTATTTCAGTGTAGAATTGAAATAATCTCACCTCAAGGTCCATTTGGTAGCTGTTCTGGAGCTTTCGATCATATCACGTGACCTTCATCATCAGATGCAGTTTGAATTCTAAATGTTCCAATTTCCATGTAAAAGCACTTAAAATCAAGTTTATCTTTTGACATTCAAAGAACTAATGTTTGCTAACTATGGACATTTATTTATGAAGGAGGTAAAAGATTCAATATGACGTTCTCTTAGACTCCTGATGGTCATTTCACCAGCTCCGAACCAGATCCAAGTGTATATCCACCCCTCATTATGACACAATGATAATGACGTTCACTGTGCTTCCACTTCAGCAGAGTCAGAAGGACTGGTTGTCACTCTTCTGTGTCACAGGACCTTAAGATGAAGTTGACGCCTGCTCTCTTTTTGAGGTCCAGTTCACTTCGATCCTGTTGGTCTCCAGTGTTTGAGTGCATATGTAAGAGGGCCTTAATAGTTTTCTGTTGTAGATAAAGTTCACTGTCAAACCTCACGACGTTTCCTGATCCCACTCCTGCTCTCCAGAGGATGAACCTTTTGAATTTGAATGACCTTTCATCAGGACAGACTTTACATTTTTAGCTCCACTACAGTTAAACTAGGAACAGTTTTAGCAGATATGAAGTTCTCTTTTTTCTCTCACTATGAAGTAATTTAGATCAACAGTCCAAAATAAAGATTTGTTTTAAATAAAATAATGGATTCCTTTGCATTTGTGTTTTTTAAAGCGTTGTCGTATATATTGTGAATCTGTGCACCAGAACTATTGAATGTAAAAAAATAAATACAGCGTTTAACTCAATAAATACAAATTTGAATAAAACATTAAAACAATAATTATTAAACACATAAATATAAATAGAATGAATCAAATTATATAAAAGATTAAGAATTGAGAGAGCATGCATGCTGGTATAGGATGAGGAAATGTAATGGGGGGGGGGGGGGGGGGGGGGGTGTACCAGGGAGCCCTCTTTTCAGAAAGAGAAGAAGAAAATGGCAGAGATGGATGAGAACGGGGCGAGAGACAGACAGAGATAATGCAGTGTGAAAGAGAGAGAGAGAGGGAAGGAGGGGGGTTAGTGTGGTCGAGCGAGGCGAAGTTAACACACAGTGAGGGAGGCTGTGGAGGAGGTGATCAGCCACACACACACACACACACACAGATACATGTATGTTACATATGCGTCTGCTGCTCTCGGTGAAAGTCACACATGTCCCTGAGCTCTTCTGTCCACGCTCTGAGACAAAGCTGCATCATTGACCAATAACAGCGCGCCGTCTTCTCAGCGCCATCGTTAGCTGTGTTCACGCTCCCGTTATATTGAACCTCCTCTGTCGGAGTATAAACTGCTCCTGGTTCAGTTCTGAACAGCAGTCCGTGCTGCAAATACGTATTTTGAATAGATTGTGTGAATTGTTAGCGACACAGCTAACAAGCTTGCTAAAGGACAGTTAGCCAGCTAGCTTTTCCCCTCTTCAATAACTGGTTATTGAATGACACGATGAACAGTCCTGAGAACTAAATGTCAGCGTGGAAACAGCTCAGGGCAGAGAAAGACGACAGGTTTGGAGCGTGTAAATGCCAACACGGCAGTGTGTGCAGTCAGGGAGGTAGCCGGTGGCAGTCTGGGGCTGCTAACAATATAAATATTCAATTAACAGTGATATTACATGGGTTTTAAAGAAATATCCCTGTCTAGACAACTGGAGTGAACCGCTCCACATACTGTTGAGCGAGGTTATGTTGTAAGGTGGGATTTGGAAAGTTCTGGTTTCAGTTCAGCTCTCGATGTTTCAGCTTCAGTTTTCAGCCCCGAAGGCAAAGAAACAGAAATACAGCTTCAGGGAAATAAGATGTTGGTTCTTAGAAATACAGAAAATGAATTAAAATGGAGATTTTATGCAGTGACTCATACATGCATAAAAAAACACCCCCCCCCCCCCAACACACACACACACACACACACACATAGACACATAGACTCCCTGGTGAGTGTTTCTCCCTGAAGCTCTTCCACTGTCAGCACTGGACTGTTTACCTTCACAGAACTCACTGTGGACTCTGCTTTATTGGATGGATGTGTGTGTGTGTGTGTGTGTGTGTGTGTGTGTGTGTGTGTGTGTGTGTGTGTGTGTGACTGGATGGTTCATGCCATGTGGGAATACTTGGGGCACTTTTTCTCTGTGCTTTGAGCAGTGAGTTTATATTACAGACATGTTCTCTTTGTTT
>NC_092195.1:21371273-21401273 GCF_043641665.1 Enoplosus armatus
GGAAATGATGCTGTTAGCTGCTCGTACTCAGTATTTAGGGATACACGAGTGCTGAAGTGCTTTACGTCATTGTTGTTCAGCCGAGACTTAAAACCGTCATTGTTCTGACCTTTCATACATTTTAAAGCCTGACTGTGACTGCGTTTCCACGTATCCTCCCTGTGTTTGAGTGCTTATTATGAGAATCAGAGCGATCAGATGTGAGAGTGGTGGGTGGGAAGATAATCAGAGTGTTTCCAGGTTTAATGTATGCGCGCTGTATTCCAGAGAGTGTTAGCCTGCCGTTGTCGCTGCAGGTGACAGCGCTGGTTGATGGAGTCGACGTTTGTTATGAACGACTATCAGCCGCGACGAGAGGCTGCAGGTGTGTGTGTGTGTGTGTGTGTGTGTGTGTGTGTTCAATTCCTGCCTAAACATAAAAGTGTGTGTATATTTGTATGTCTGTTAGTTCTTGCCTACACTTGCTGTTTGGTTGCATGTGTGTGTGTGTGTGTGTGTGTGTGTGTGACCGCCCACACATCTGTAGATACATGTGTGTAACATTCAACGCGTGTATTTGCGAGTGTGTGTATTCAACTGCAGGCAATTCAAAGCGGAAAATACTGTTGTTTCATATTGCTCCAACCAGGAATATTTGCTGCAACCTACACACACACACACACACACACACACACACATCTGCGGCACCTTTTCACACCCAAATGCACCGTGACTCAACCGACTCTGTAACAGAAGCAGCGGCTGTATGTTTTTCCACCTCAGCAGCAGAGAGCAGCAGTGATGAGATGATCGATTATCGGTCGTTCGCATCCACGTAGATCACAGTTAATGATTAAAACGATCAATTCTGTTCTAATCATTTAACTCTCTTACGGAACATGTACAGATCGAAATCTCCCACCAGCCGCTCAGATCAAAGACACAATGTAAATACTGCAGAGTGGTCGCTTCTGTTTCACATCCATTTAAGAATTTGGCCTTTTCGTGTAATTTCCCTGACTGATTTCAAAAACGTCTTCTCCACATGCTGACCGCGTGTGACGTATATCAGAACACTTAGCTTTGGTTTTCTGTGTGAGCCCGTGGAAAATACTGATGAAGGACGTGGGTGTGTTATCATGGAAGATTTGTACTTATAGAGGAAATCAAAATGATGCCGTACTCAAAGCAGGCAGGTGGCAGGACAGAAAAGAGCTGAAAAAAGCATAGAAACAGACGAAGGCTGTGGGGCTCCTGCTCTATTCACAGAAAACAGCAGGTGTTAGATTACTTTGGATGCTGCTCACCACTTATCTTAACATCACTCTTTCAAAAGCATTCAAATTGGAAAGAAAAACAACCACAAACATGCAAAACAATCACAAAGAGACAGAAAACGACCACACTGAGACGCAAAACTACAAACAGATGCAAAAAGACCTCAAGTACACAAAACCACCGCTTTACTTTATTGTGATCGCTGAGTTGATTCTATTTTTACAGTAAATGAAGGCGGTGTATGTCGCGTCATGACCATATCAGTCCAGCAGTCACAGGAAGTGTCGACTTAAAACAGTACCAGAGCTGGTGTCCCTGTTTAAGGTTGTTCATATAGAAGAGCTGAGTAGCCGGGTCAGGCTATTTCCTGAAAGCTGTATAAACTTATATACAGACTTGGTACGAGCCGAACTCGAAAAGTCTCAGTAGAATTAGTTTGTTTATTTCTTGCCGGCACTAATTCGATGATGTAACATCGTTAATCGATGAAAAGACGAGATGTACAACGCAGACACTCCAGCTCCTTTGTTTTCTCTTGTATGAAGATGTTGTGGTGACCTGAGCCCAGGAGACACAAAGACAGAGAGAAAGAGAGGAATAAAGAGGCTGGGAGAGAGGGAGGGTGATAACGATTAAAAGGATCCCTGCGACACAGACAGGTAGCGGACGAGAGGCCGACAAAACAAAGAGAAGAAGCGGATTTAAAAAGAAATGAAGAACGTGCTGTTGACTGATGGAGCTGTAAATTCTCCCCAGATGGCATCAGGAGCTCAGATCTCTGTCGGCAGCGTCTCCTGCGTCCTCTTTGTCTCCGTGTGACTTTAGTTTATTAACCTACATGATGCCAACAGCCATATATCACCCCTCACCCCTCCGCCGGTTGCATAGGCAGGAGCATTCATCATACCTTACGCGCCAGATGACATCTGTTCGAAACTAGATCAACGCTTGAAAAGCCATTCGCGCAGCAGATGCGCCTGCTGTCGGCGAGAATGAGCCGTCACCGTTTATGTCAGGTGAAGGCAGAGAGATGTCAGGCCTCGCTCCTTTATGCTGTAATTAAAGCATATGTGGGCAGCCTTTTACGAGTGAACGTGAGAGGGATGATTGGCGGCACAGAGGGAGATAAAATGGAGCTTTTTAATTGGAGGCTGTCTTCTTTCAGTAACGCTGGATGGATGGAACGACAAAAGGGTAATAGCTGTACAAAGAGTGTAGAGTCAAATCATTTTTTCTTGAATGGGAGAAAATCACTTTTAAACACAGCTGTCACTTCCCTGCTGTCATACAGAGGTGGAGAGTTCGGCCCTGCAGTCCGGTCGGGATTCAAATCTTCAGAGTTACAGTTTAAACGTGTTGATGAAATCTAGTACAGGTGTTGTTGCCGAACACATTTCTTAACATGATTTGAGAGTTAATATCTGATATTATTATATGAAGCATTTTTCAAGCTCAGCTTTTACTTTTGTCCTGAAAGCAGCTGTTGTTTCAACATCTGTTCAGCATTAAACTGATCAAATCAATCATTTATACAGATGGACCCATTTCACACATCCCGGGGAGTGTACGTGATCCCGGGGAGAGTACGTGATCCCAGGGAGTGTACGTGATCCCAGGGAGAGTACGTGATCCCAGGGAGAGTACGTGATCCCGGGGAGTGTACGTGATCCCTGGGAGTGTACGGGGAGTGTACGTGATCCCTGGGAGTGTACGTGATCCCGGGGAGTGTACGTGATCCCGGGGAGTGTACGTGATCCCGGGGAGCGCCCAGACATTTGAATCGTACAGAGTTTCAAACCTCTTAATGTATTTTTCCCTACAGTAAATTCTCCTTAAAAAATGTTTTAAATTATATCTTCAATCTTCCCAAACATGGACGCTCGAGGAGTCTCCTGGAAACTTTAACTGCAGGTTTATGTTATCAGTTGCAATTATTTCGACGAGGAGAGCAGTGTTACACATTAGTTTTGGTACGTATTAGACAAACAAGATCTAACATGTTAATCCGTGAGCTTTAGAACTGCTGGTAGGGGAATTTTGTTATCTTTGACCGTAGCCAGGCTAGTTGTTTCCACCTGTTTACAGTCTTTATGCTAAGCTAAGCTAACCGGCTGCTGGCTGTAGCTTCATATTTACCGTACAGACACGAGAGTGGCATCAGTCATCTCACGTAACTCTCGGCAAGGAAGTGTCGAACTGTTCCTTCAGAGGAAACTCTTCTCTGAAGACTAAAGAGATGGCTGGCCTGATAATCCGAGTCATTGTTCAGTCTGACATCATGTCCGTGTCAGCTGCTTTTCAGTCGACAGAGAAGCTGCGGTAGCTAAGCGCCATAGTCCGACTGGCCTCCGGGAGTTTTCCCAGACACATGACAATTGGGGCCAGTTCACAGCCAAATATACGTGTTTTTAAAGCACCTCAGTCATTTGTCATTCCCAGTTGGTCCCTGCAGGAGCAATTAACTCAAATGTGTGGATGATGTGCAAAGTTGTTCACAACACACCTCACCTGTACAGCTGCATCCATCTTATCCTCATTTAATAATCTAAGTTGTTTTCTGGCTTTGACACCAGACCAGTTTGAATCGCTGGAAACAATCTGACGTGTGAGCATCAATTCAGAAATCTGAAACCAGACCAGGAACATTCTTCTTGTGTCCTGAAAGACTCCTGTGGAGACTTTTATTGCTTCAGACTGGAAGAAACATTCTGTCAGGATCAGTTTGGCTTATTTTCTCACCACTATTGAAGTGAAATTAGTGATTCAGTGTTTTCTGGACACACTTTCTGCTCAGGTATAAAAATAAACAGGTTGAGAAGCTCAGTCATGTTTTGGATGAGCCTCGTGTACTTTCAAAGGCATCCATGTGTCAATGAGAGATTAAATATTTGTTGACTTCATTTTGGTAGTTGTGTCATTCACTGCATTCTTCACTTGTTCCAGAAAGAAATCAATCAATCCCAACAAGTCCCTGACAAGGACACAGACCAAAGAGCTCAAACATTTGAGTTTGTTACAAGAGCTTGGAAACGTCTGAGCTACGCAACAAAGGGAAAAAAATAGAGTAAAACTAAATTTCACTCTGGGTCACTAACTGTCACAAATGATGCTCAGGGGAAGTCATTTGGTCAGGACATGAACTTTCACAGTAAAGGTTTTCAGTCACAGATGGTTCATGTCTCAGATGATCAGAGCCAAGCTGAGCAGGACAAACAAACACAACAGAAAGGTTTAAATAGGACACGACGGGAGGTAAATGTTTGCTGATGTGAATTTTCACAAACTGCAAACAGAAAACTGCAGACACATCTGCAATTCTGATAAGAAGCCTTTGCACGTTGGGAGGCGTTACTATGAATAAATTAGTATTTGAACAATATATTTCTGTGCATTCATCCCCAGCTGCCTCTCTGCTGTCTGCAGCTGTAATAACCTGAACTTTCCCTTTCGGATCAATAACGTCCAGCCGGCCTCGTCTCAACAGAATAGAGCAAATGTATCAATAGAGACAGAAAATCCCTTTAAGCCGTGATGCAAAGATACTGTGTGTGTACTGTGCACATATCTTCAGATTCAGTGTGACTTACCAAGGACATCATTACCTCTGCTCCATCAGGGATAAGCATCCAAACACCTGCTTAGAAATCATAGAGGTGCTCCTTCAAACCCAAGAACCTGCCTGAGAATCCTCCTGTTTTTAAGTTTCCTTCAGTGTCACAGTGATCCAGTGACAGTTGTCTGTCCATCCATCAAGACACTGCAGACAGGAGCTGCTAACAGCTGATTCAGCTACTTTTAATTGTGCCTATTTACTAAAATGTGGGACTTTATTGATCCCACATGGGGAATTATCAGAAAAGTACCAGAGCAGATACATACTGTAGTATTTATTGAAAAAACAATGTATACATTACATACAGTGAGCATGAAAAAAACACAAAGGTACTAAAGACATCACGAAACATATGAGACGACAAGGAAGACAATTATAATTAAGATATAACAACATTGTAGGATTACAGTAAATAAAAGTTTGCCCAATGCATTCTGGGATACGCTTCAGCTTCCAGTGACACCACACAGGATGAATGACTTCTCATCCTAATCACCAAACTTCCTCCTTTTCATGATGATCGTTATTTTGTCAGAATGTTAATTACCACAATTAAAAGATTCTTGTCACATCATGAAAAAATGTCCGCGTAAATAAAGAGATGTCACATTAACTTTCAGAATAAAAGCACAAAGGTTTAAAACACTTCAGAACATAAAACGATTCCCTCAGAAAACAAGTGACATTTTCTACCTGCGTGTGTCATACTTTACAGTCTAATCTGAGTGCACAGTTCGCTTTTTATTTCATTTAATGCATACAGTATATGTCAAACCACTCCTGCATAACTGTGCTATATATACAATAACATTTAGACCAGAGTGCGTTTAAAGAATCCCGGCAGTTCAACTGTACAGCTGTGACATTATAAGAAAATTTGTTGGAAAACGTACAATCCACCTTTCTTTGCTGCTGCCTTAATGACACGTGACTGTTTTTAGACCGAAGTGGTTTGACCCTCAGAGTCCGTCTCCCTGCAAACCTGTGATGTTCTGAGAATAAAGTGGACTCCTAACTGCCTTTTGAGCCCCTCCGGCTCTGAAGAGTCTGACGCTCAGTCCAGCTGTGCTAATGCTTTCATGCATTCATCTACACACAGCCCAGGTCAGCGGTGGCCACTTTGACAGAGCTAATCTTAGCAGAGCTGCCACTTTCAGCTGACGAAGCACAAAAGTTTGATAGTTTGATTGAAATTGGTTTTGTTTGTTTATACGTGTTATCCGTGTAAAATCATATTTCTAAATATGGTCAGCAGGAACAGATAGAGACGCTGTTTTGAATTGTAATTTGCTCAATCAGTGCACAAAACAAAGCAAAAAGACCCCAAATAAAACGTGGCACCCTTTGTTGTGCTGTTGAAGAGTATTGCCTTATTGCTGGCCAGACTCTGTACAGATTAAGCCCCATTTTAATACCAAATTGGTTGCCCCCAAATACTTTTAGAATGAGGCCACATTTCTGCCTGATGCTGCTGTAGTCTGACGATCAGTTTGAGGGGGATCAACGTCTGATTGATTGGATGATCGGATGGACTTTATTTTTTTGGCCAGTGGCCGTGGACGTTTTTGGAACTGTGGAGTTCTGTGTTGTGTGTGTGAGCACCTACGTCATAACTGATCGATGGATCTGGACGGTGTGAGCACAGAAGTCGAACATTTTGACCATGC
Organism: Enoplosus armatus; assembly: GCF_043641665.1. Taxonomy (NCBI): domain Eukaryota; kingdom Metazoa; phylum Chordata; class Actinopteri; order Centrarchiformes; family Enoplosidae; genus Enoplosus; species Enoplosus armatus. The sequence goes on from NC_092195.1 coordinate 21,377,811, forward strand.
AGAATGGATGATTGCAACATGTACTGTGGGTTAATGCAACGTACAAGGTTAATACAAATGATGTACAGTGTCTGCCCACCAGAGGAGTTAACACTAGTTAGCTAATGGGAAAAGCTAACAAGAGAAAGTCCTGGTGAAACAGAGTGTTCTTGGTGTAATGTGTAATTTCTGAGTAAAGGCTATAATGAAAACATGGCGTCTCTGGAGAACCACAGTGATGTGGAGCTGGACAAGCCTGTTAGTCTCTGACCTCTGACATATGGTGCGTGTCCCCACAACGTCATTAAAACAGTCTGTGAGTGTTAAAAGTTGTCTGCCGTCCTCTTCATGTGGAACCAAACTAGAGCCGTCCCCCCGTCAAGGCGGCGCTGCAGCGCCCGCTGGGTCCTGATGACGTTATGTAACCGGGACAGTGTTAGTGAAAAGTGTTACAGTCCCCCGAACGTTGTTGACAGACGACCTTGAGGCTGAAACGCTGCAGAGAGCTGCTTGTTACGTTTGGCAGCCTGTAGTTACATCACATAAACATAATGCAGCAGCGGATCCAGACCTCCTCAGAGACCTGGGACTCGTACGAGACGGATAGAAACTCGTGTCAACCTTCATTTCAAGTCGTCTGACTTCAGACAAACTGGCATTCAGTGTAATATGTTGCTGTATCACAGCAGGCGGGGTTCATCCGTCTGTCTGTCCGTCTGTCTGTCTGTCTGTCTGTCTCTCTGTCTGTCCGTCTGTCTGTCTGTCTGTCTGTCAGGAGTATTTGTGGCCACTTTAGTTTAGTGGTCTCGTGACTTTCTGCCCATGTCACCTCCACAATCCAGTCGAAAGATATTAGAAAAGGTGAAGAAGTCTTTCATTCTGAAACAGAAGTGTGTCTGCAGGCTGCGTTCTGGAAAGCAACACTCACTTTGACATTTCCAGTTATTTGCTTTACAACACACACTACAGGTGATATTATGCAATTTGTTACTCTGCTGCAGTAAAACAGCGTATCTCCTTCTCTGTACTGAGCCGCCTGTGGGAGTCAGATCTCTGTAATGGAGATTAAAAAAAACCCAGTTTGAAGCAGCAGACAGAATCATTCAGTTCCTTTTAGTTAAACAGCTCAGCTTGTCATCCTCCTGTTTGGTATTAATGATAACTCTAGTGCAGGTTACATTTCAGAGAGTTTGTGCTCTGATATTAAGTCACAGTAATCACAATCATTTCAAACGGTGTGACGACTCTGTTTTCAAAGCACATTTGCTAAAATTGTAGTGTAATTATTATTCGTACTCCGGTTTCGTCACTCAACACATAAAACACTCTCTCACGTGGAGCCTCAGTCCATGTTTCGGTTGTACTCGTGATTTAAGTGCATTTGTTTTGCTGAACTGACAGCATTAATGGAAGAAAAGTATAAAAGGGCACCTTTTGTTCTGAGCTTGTGAATGAGTCCCTGTAAGCTCTCACATCTAGCTTTGCAAATTAGTCGTACAAATACACAGTAATCAGTAATGTGGTTCTTCATCTCTAATAGGTCTGATGTCTGTTTAGTAAAGAAAAATCGACCAATCAGAGATTTGTGGGTGGGATTAAGAATGGTGATGTCATAGCTAGCTGCCCAGCTACATCCAACAGAAAATCTGCCACAAAACTGTCAAAAAGAGATAACATATGATATTATAATATTATTAAGATGTATTTGATAATTACACATTATAACGTTCACTTAACTTAAGTTAGCTTCTGTATCAGTTGAAATCACACAAAAAACAAAATCACCTAAATCCACAGTCTCTCTGTGACGCTCACCTGCTTGTTGAAGGACAGCGACGTCTCGCAACAATCATATTTACAGAGACATGAAAGCGAGTCTTCCTTCAGCACAGCAGCGCGTTCGCACAATGTGCAGCCTAACAAGAGTCGCGTTGTTGGGAGCGGAGGTCGGCTCTGAATACGAGCGCTACTTAATGGACGGATATAATGGAGCCCAGCAGAGACGCACAGAGACTTGAGTGGACCTGATGCTCTGCGCCTCTATACATAGAAAGCTCCGGGTCAAGTAGGAAAGAGCTGAAGTCACCGCAGCCTTCAGTCTCTTCTCTTCATGTGCACCTGCTGGAATTGTGAAAGAAATGTTCATAAAATATGTTTTGTGATTCAGTGCAGGTTCATCTATACGCAATATAAAGTATGAATATTGAGAAATAAAATATGGTTCTGCAAAACCCCAGATTACATTCAGTGACAACACTTTTAACATTCTTGCACATACCAGCTACAGTATATTTAAGGGTTTGGTTTATGACAAATAAAACATGGTTAAGGAAAAATTGGGGTTCAAATTATTAAAAAGGCAAATATTAATCGCAGGTTTGTGATGAGATTCACTGGACATAAATCCTGCAGAACAGTCCAATAATTCCTCTCATTTCCCTGCATTGAATTCTTCAGAAAAGCAGCAGTGTGATGACGACATTCAGTCGGCCTGTGACTTCTTCTTCTGTCTGTATAGTGCGTCTGGCATCAACATGGCTGCTGTTTGGTTTTCTTCCTCCTGCTCACATGTAGGACAGTCAGAGCCAAACACCAGAGACCCAAATGTTTCTGGCAGCCTGCCTGTCCATCAGATGAGGGTGTGAATGTTGTGGTGAACATGAAATGAAAATGCCTTCATTGAGCGTTACATTCAGTGAGCTGGTTCCGGTGCGTTGCAGATGAAAAACATCTGGGTAGCAACAGTATTTATAGACATCTGCATTACAAACCTGTATTTCTGTATTTCACTTTAACTTTGACTTAACATTCAGAAAAATCAAACTCACTGAGTTGTGTTTAAAATGCTGCGGAGACGTCAGCGCCGGCGGGGATGATGGACTTTGAGTTAAAGCCAGTGGCTCCAATCTTTCAAGTAGACCCAGATTAGTCTGTATGACGAGTAGCAACTCAGACCAGAGAGACAAACAGTGTCTTTGGATCCGCCCCCCCCCCCTCCCACTCTCCTTCAGCCATCATGAACGTGTGCTTTCCTTGTTCCTCCCCCTTCTTGTTCTGTTCTGGTTGGTTTGTTGTTGTTCCTGTTGACATTCAGATGCTTTTATCGACCCCAGTCATGTCTTGTCGCTTGTCGACTTCATTTTATTTTAGTTTTTTTTTTGGCTGGAAGAATTTGAGATTTCCATAATCCTCTTTGTTGTCGTCTTTATCTCGACGGTACAACTGAGTTATCTGCTTCACTTCTCTCTGTGTTTCTTCTTCCTTTGTAATTCGTCACTTTTGTGGAGACAAACATTTAGTGTTTTTATCCAAAGTGATTTGTAATGAATACAGAAACAAATCAGGTCAGATGAAAACCTTTTATCTCCCAAATGTTTGGTTTCCAACAACATTCAAGGTTGAATTAATGTGAGAAATGTTTAGATATGGATCCCAGAGCTAGCTTTGACGCTGATGAGGTTGAAAATACATATTCACAAAGGTGATGATGTCTGCCACGTAGCCTACACATCAACACAAAGTTCAGTCAGTGGACGAGCAGCGTGGAGAAAACATGGACCATGACCACCAGAGCTGATTCTGTTTCAAAAACGAATAAATGAAATCAGCTCTTGGTCCTGCTCCGTAGGACAGCAGGAGTTCTGTCACGTGATCCAGTTCCTCAGAGCTGTGAGGGAACGCCAGGTGCAAGACCAACACTCTTCATTATGGAAGTGCAATCGGCTAACTCTTGAAACTAAATACACATTATGTTACTGGCATAAACAGTAAACAGAGAAAATATTAAACAGAACGTTCAGAATACACGTCTGTTATCAATGTGTGGAGACTGAATTACAGCTGGGCGGCTGTTTGTCGCTCATTCACAGTATCAAGATGAACTAATGTGCAAAGATCAGTCAGTTGGATCTTACACTGCCTGACAGAACTCCACTCTACATTTATCATCTTTCTTTTCCTTTGTACTTCTTTTCTCCATTCTTATTAGTTTTTGTATTCGAAGCTAGCTCACATACACACAGCTGCATTCAGCACATTTTACCACATTACATTTTCTGTGTTGTGTTTTTGTCTTTTTCTACCAAACAGTGTTGTGAATATTTCAAGTTAATGTCAGTATTCATACAATGTTTTGGTAATACTGAATGTGATCACGCCAATAAAACAGCTCCCTTATGTGACATCAACTGATATGATGTCTCTGAATTTCTACCGTTACGTCTCGTAAAACACATTAAATCAACTTTTGAAGTTGTGATTTTCATAAATCCGAAAGCATAAATTCAACAAGAAATTCAACACACACATCAAACATCAACATCTGGAGTTACAAGCTTTTCGCAGAGGAAAAGTGTCGTGTTGATCAGATATAAAACTAAACTACCGTCTGTTGTCTTGTCGTTGCAGATCTCGTCAGATCCTCTTCAGCGTGGCGTCAACGCACTTCATTTCCCAGAACGCCACAGGTGTGAGCCCTCCAGGTGACCCGACCGACCGCCCAACTGCCCACCAGACGCCTGCCGACCCTCGGCCAATCAACACATCTTCCTCAGAGGTGCATCCGCTCAAAGATTCAGCTGCTGCTCCGAGGACACGAGAGGGAAAAGGATTCTGGGAGTTTTGATGGACCTGGCGTTTGAGCCGCAGAGGAGCGTGGGAGTTAGTCTGATTTCCTTCTCCTGGATCCTGTTTGGGTGCTGTGATGCAAAAAAATCAATAACTGGAGCAAACCTCAAGCCGTGACTCGGTGGATGTAATGTAGTTTGAGAAAACTGGACCAAAAAAAAAGACGACTTTTAAATTTTTAAAAGGCTTTGCAAGATGTCGGCTCACAGGAGGTGACGTGCTGCTCGTTCTGCCATGTAGCCGCAGCGACCTGCAGAAACCTCCCAGAAACTTTTCCTCCGAACGCGGCCATTTTTAACAAGCTGAGAGCTGCTGGATGCATGAACACACACACACACACACACACACACACAACCGAAACAAAACACACACTCGATAAGCTGAGCGAGGAGTTATAAGTGGCCCCGGCGCTTCCTATTTTCGTCTTTAATCTTTGTATTCTGAGTAATCATCTTTTTAATTAATGGCGACGGCGGCGTGAAATCTTCCCTCGCCACCCCCCACCCCCCCCTTTCTCCTTCCCGCCGCCGCCAGAGACACCTGAAACCAATTAGCAACAGCAGATCTAGATGGAGATTAGACACAGGAGGAGCAGGAGAGATTAGATACAAACACAAAGAGGGGAAAAGGAGGAGAAAAAAGGAGGCGAGGGATCGAAAAGGCGCCAAAACGAGAGCCAGAGGAGGGAGGGGTTCCAAAGGATCCCGTCCGTCACTCTGGGTGATCGATAGGAGGGAGGAGCAGAGGGCGGGGCAGCGGGGAGGATATGGCGAGATCGGGGCGGCAGCAGACTGCAAAGATAATAACTAGCTGTGAGTCAGCAGGTAGAGTCGACTGTAGGAGCCCAGAGTCTTGACTGACAGGCGCTCCAGCCGCCCAGGACTCATTGTCATTCCTTGCACTGTGCGGGCGAGCGAGGGAGGGAAATACAGAGAGAGCGAGAGGAGAGACTCTTGGCCGGTCGCCACTATCAGGGCCAATTAAGAGAATTTGATTATATGCCTTAATCTTGGCAGTCAGGTGGAAAAGCAGGCAGGAAGAGAAAGAGGAGGCAGAGCAGGTGCCACTGATACACACCATTATCTCCGTCCGTCTGTAATTGAGATTGTTTCTGCCCCCATCGTGTGTTTTCTTCATCTCGCCCACAAGCGAGATCCGTCTTTTAGGAGAGGCCTGTCGACTTCTGGAGAGGAAAGGAAGGAGAGGAGAAGCCCTTCTTCTGCCTCAAGTCTTCATTTTTCACGTTCTTGTTTAGCGACAGCAAACACACTTTCATTTGTTTCCCCTCCGTCGAGGCCGAGCAGAGATTTACTCAGTCTGGAGGACATTTCTTTTCCCTTCTCTTTCCTCTATTTTATCCCCTTTTCGTTCCTCCTTCCAGATTTGTCTTCTTCCCAATGTGGACATGTCCTATCTGGGAGTTTCCCTGCAGCCTCCACAATCTCCATATCAAGCGTGCGATAAAAGAGAAAAGTGACTGATAGACGGAAAAGTAAAATAAGAGAGACAGCCAGGGACAGACTCTCGAGGGGACAGAGCAGAGACTTTATTTCCTCAGTGCCAGACGCCCCGAGGCTCCGGCCAACACTCCCCAAAGCTTCTCCTCTTCTTTTTAAAATTCATCGTCTCCCTGGAGCTTTTTTTCCCGGCGCTCCTCCTTGTGGATCCTATACTCTGCACGGCCGTCCGTCCGTCTGTCCTGGACCCCGCCAAGATTAAACTGGCTTCCATCATCCGAGGGACTCTTTTGATATCTACTCCTGGTGTCATCATCTTCATTCTGTGAGTACTTCAGTCTCTTCCTCTTTCTTCACCTTCCTCTCTCACTCTCCTTCAGCTGCCTCTGGGCCTCCTCTGTCTTTCCTCCCCCCTTCTCTCTCCCACTAGTCTCCTCCTTTCTGTCTTTCCTCCTTTTCTTCTCCTGTCGAGTCTGAAGAAGATTGATGCTGCAGATGGACAAAAATAACAACCACTTACAATACAATACAGAGGCCCTGCGGTACTGGATGTTCAGTTATTGTTGAGACTGACTCATTTCTGAAGTCTTTTATTGTGGACTTCTCTGAGTCACTGTTGGTGAGTGTCAAACTGTTCCTTTCTTTAAACAGTAAAGGTTCTCTACCCGCCGCCATGCTTTCATTTTCCAGTGATCCTGACTGATGGCCAGTGACTCTTTGTACTTGAAGTCTCCTGGTTTTGGCGTGAAGACTGGTTATCACGACCCACAGAGCCACAGTATCCAGATTTAAGGTGGAAGCACACTGGAATCATCCTTCAAAGGTCCGAGAAACAAAGAAAGACAAAGTGCTGCTTTGCACAAAGTCATGTAGATTGTTGGAGAATGTCTCAGGTTGCTCATTTACATAATGTTTGCTAATGAAGAAGCTCCTTGCTAGCTCTCACAGCGACAGCTGAGAGATGGTGGAGCGGTGATGGTGGAGCGGTGATGGTGGAGCGCTGTGAGCCATTTACTTCACACAGCAGAGAACATGCACAGGGTCACAAGCATAAGCAGAACAACAACTTCTTATCAAACACGTTAATGTTAATAACTTGATTATTGTGCTGCGTGTTTCCAGATGAAACATTTTTGACTTCCTCACACAAGAGTCACATTTCAATAGATTCAGTCCCAACGGGGCTGAAGGTGGTTCAGGTAGTCTCCATACAGTATTTGCCAGTCTCTTCCTTCTCTAGTCCTTTATCTCTCTTCTCTTCTCCTTTTCCTCTCCCTCCTCCTCCTCCTCCTCCTCCTCCCCCCCCCCTCAGCACGTGTCGGAGTGCGTCATGGTGGGCGTTCGGTCAGGCACTGCGCTCCCTGCGTTCAATCTTTCATCTTTTTATGTCAGATAATAGTACGAAGTAATGTTCCTGCGTAGGAAGAGAGAATCAATAAGGCTTTATTCAGCTGGTGGATCCCAGAGTGTGTGTTCATGTGTGCGTTTGTGTGCATGTATATGAGCAAATATCGCTGTGTGTGTGTGTTTGAGTCACTGTGAGTGTGTGTCTGTGTGATTTGAATTTTGATTTGAAATAATCAGGGCGAGCTGCATGTTGAGAAGAGCTCCTGCAGGACTTGATTGGTTGATTATGAATGTTTGTATGTTTCTGAACGCAGCCTGTTTCTAAAACCACAGAGCTTCAGATTCATTATATCAGCTTTGATGGACTCAGACAATTAGCTTTTTGTTGCTTTGACAGGAGGTGTGGTAGTGATCTTGGCACCAGTATTTGTCAGTAAATACGAGAGAAAAAGACAAACAACATTGTAAGATGATCTGAGGAAAGTCAGAGGTTCAGTTTTAAATTAAAATGTTAAGTTTTAAGAACATTTCTGCTCAATGAAAAGTGAACCAGTCTGTATTTCCATCAGCTGTTGTCAAGAAAATGCAACATGAACACATCATTTCCAGCAACTCTGAGACATCTGGACGTTTCATTGCTGCCCACCTGAGATGCATTTGTGTTTCTAATGAATGTTTTCCTCTGATCCACATGTAGTTTGTGGTGCTTTTCCTCTCAGTCACTATGGTAATAGAGAAGGGACGTCACGACACACGGTCGCCCATCTGGAATCAGTAACGTATGACCTGAAACCCCCGTTCTGTTTATAATGTCTGAATTGTGACCCAGATTTAGACCATGTCCAACTCAACACAACCTGCAGGACAGACGGCGAGCTGGCCTTCTGCCGTTGGACTAGTAATTAATATTAGCTGGTTAACGTCTTTGCTCTTTCTTGATGTTTGGCTGTGTTAGCAAAATTGTCAACTCGCTAGTTTTTGATCACAAGCCAAGTCAACCCACCAAATCCAGCAACAGCACGTGGACAGCTGTCCATGACGGTGAACTGCACTCTGAAAACTGTAGGGGGCGCCAAGCCGCATAAAATACCAATTCATAATGTTGCTTTGCATACAACACAAAGTTGTATTGTTGTATGTTAGATGATATACAACAATATACTTGTTGTTTACATGTTGGTTTTTTATTCCCTTGAGAAGACGGACTGAATTTGAACAAGCAAGCTTCTGTCATTTAATATAATGTATAATATAATATGATATTTGGAGACACTGACCAGTTCAAATGAAGACGAAACAGTGAGTTCTTTATCCCGTTGTATTAAGTGACGAAGTAACTGAACAAATCAAATCTTAGCCAAGTCAAAGAGGAAGTAATGAGAGTAAGAAATACTTTGCAAAGTACAATTTCTGGGACAAAATACATTGTGCTAACCTGGTTCCAGACATCTGGAGTTGTGCTCATTGACGTCTGTGTTTCCGACCGGAGAAACCTGGTAGAGCTTAGTGGGTGGGATGAGGAACAGGATACAGCTGTTGTTGTCGGTCCACTTACAGAAATAACAACTCTTAAATCAACATATTTCTTTAATCGACATGACAAACTTGAAGTTAACAGCTGCTCGCGAGCGCTGCCGCTCTGTGTCGTCAGGTAGTCCTCCTTGGCTGGGAGACAAAAGTCCCCCTCCCCAACAGAAACCAGCTAACATGAACATGATATCAGACTGAATAATGAAGTGAAAACAAAATGACATTCAGTCTGAATGTCAGGCTTCTTGAGTACAACAACAAAGCTTTCTTTCTGTTCAGCTGCTCTCCTACAGGTTGCTGTATTTTTACTTCAGAATGCAAATCAAAAAACAAACAAAGGTGAAACCTGCATTCTCCTGACTCACCTGTTTCCGGTGACTCATCCACATGTAGACTTTTAAACAGCTGAAACTCTGCAGGACTATATTTAAAGTCTGGGTGAAATGGGGACATCCCTATAAAGCTTATAGGCTATATCCTTTAGCTATTAAACACACTATCACGGACGACTTCGACTCGGAACGTCTCAGCCTTTAAACTCGGCCACATCCGTCCTGACTCTATTAGACGCCACAGTCAGCTGCGGCTGCCGGAGAGCTTCTGTCTGGGAACACTATTACCTGCAGTAAGTAACGGCGGAGGAAGATAACGATTATGGAGCCATCATTTTCCCTCCACTCCTCTTCCTGCACAAACCACAGGTGGAGAGAGCTCAGTGGATGGAGGGTTTAGGGGGGTCAAACTTCCTCCGTCACTGTCTGGGCTGCACGCTGCATCGTGTCGATAATTGAAGAAGCCGTATTGACATCCTGCTCTGCCGCGATGAAGGAAAATCACCCCTATTTACTGTTAATGGCTCCGAGTGGAGACGGACGCTTGTGACGCTGCACAGAAAGCCGAGTGGCTGCAGGGCAGCAGGGAGAGTTCACCTCGAAGTTAGCCCCGAAAAGACATCACACAAATAAGAATTACAGGTTATAAAGCAGGATTTAATTCCACGATTTAAGCTTTTGTGAGAAGAAAGGGTCGGTAAGAGTCGAGCAGAAAGTGCTCTCCTTACAGAAGTGCCTTCATTGTTCTCAGTATTTTCGTTGCAAGAGACGAGCTGCTGTAACAATAAACAAGATAAACAAGAGAAATCAAAGTGCTGCTTAGAGGCTGTTGTCCTGCAGGAAGCTCTATTCAGTCCTGCTGGCTGCTTTCTTTTAGCAATCAGTGGAGAAACAGAGCTGCTGCAAGATCATGACTGCAGCTGGGCATCCACACTCAATGCTTGAATGTGTCTGCAATAAATATATAGATATTATGTCAGTGTCTTTGAACCATGAGCACCAGCCTTCTGTAATCTGAATCAAGTCCAGACCTTACCAATCATATGACCAACAGAAGGGGGGGGGCAGATCAGAAAACGCTTGTGGGGCGTTTTGGAGGGAATTAACAGTGTATTTTGTAGATTAACGAAACTCAAATCAGAAATCGGGGCGTCCTGGTGGCCCAGGGTCGAAGGCACTGACCATAAACCCCAACGTTCCCAGTTCGTATCTACCTGGAGACCTTTGTTGCACATCACTCCCCCGTCATCTCTCTCCCCCTTTTATATATATATATATATATATATATATGTATATAAATATATATTACTTTTCCCACAAATGTACCTCTGACCTGACAATTGGATGTTTGATAGATGTTGTAGAATAATACTTGTCAAATGTAATGTTTTGTAGGAAAAGGTCACTCAAATCAAAAGGTTTTACTTAAAAATCATTTTAGGGGGTCACGTAAATGAAATTGTAGATATGTAATTTGGAACAAAGCATTTTTTTAATGTTCTTGATGAAATTCACATTATTACAACGTTGCTTCATGTCCAGCCACAGCAGCTGGTCGAGCACAAAAGTATATTTTCATTTTGTCAATGAAGGTCCAAATGATGTAGAATAACCCGCCTGGTAGAACACCTGAACCAGAGCTGAACCAGAGCTGAACCAGAGCTGGACCAAACCTCCCCGCCTGTCTGGAGCCTGAGATTGCTCTGATGCTGGTTGTAACTGTAATGACGTTTAAATGACATTTGATTTGATGTGTCTGTGGGTTGATGTTTTAAAAAGGTCAGCTTCAGAGCTCAGACAGGGGAAGAAAAGAGATCAAATTTGATTTATCTTTAGCCGTGAAAATGTAATGTCTCCGTTATGGCGAGTCGTGTCAGTAATAAGACTCGGTTTGAATTATTCATACGTATTCATGTAAATCTGAAGGGGCTGTAATGTTTCTTGACTCCTGTTGGAAGCAGATGTATGTTGACTGATCGGTTCAGTGGAGCTGGAGATGATGCAGTGAATCCCTCCGTGCTCGGGGATGAATTGTGGTCGATCGGTCCATAAAGAGCATGAAGGCTCTGTGCAGAATCTGTTTAAGTTTCTCTCTACATTAGTGTCATTACGTTTCATGATTTTTAATCATCTCGTTCCAGAGAAAAACACCTTTTACAGGGTTATTGGATTTGATTCTCACTGGAGCCAACATGGCATTAATACAGTAACATCTTTACTCCATATTCATATTCACTGCAAACTGTGTTTAATGAAGCAGTTGGTGTCCATCACTGGTCCTATCAAGCTGTATATGCAAGTTAGATATTGTCTAAATCTGCAGCTTAAAGGACAAACCTGTAACGTTTGTACGTGATTATTTTATCCATCTGTATTGTTGGGTTGTGTCCAGTAGCCATCAGCAGTCCCAGGTGGTTATCAGGTGGTCCTCAGATAGCCACCAGTAGCCATCAGCAGTCCCAGGTGGTTATCAGGTGGTCCTCAGATAGCCACCAGTAGCCATCAGCAGTCCCAGGTGGTTATCAGGTGGTCCTCAGATAGCCACCAGTAGCCATCAGCGTTCAGCAGTCTCCTGTCTTATAACCAGCAGTCAGCATCAGTTAACCATGAAGCTGGAAATCTTTAATCATGCTTTAGCTTCAATGCACACATAAATACTAACATATAAAAAATGTTTGCAACAAATACACGATGAACAGTAAGTTAACGGAGGTGTCTTTCACAAAAAACGTAATAAAAACTGCTGATGCAGAAAGGCTGTACATGATTGAAGTTGCAGGAGATATGGCTGGTGAATACAAAATGGATGAACAGGAGGTTTGAACTGAGCATCATATATCAAATGTTAAAATTAATTCCATAAATTGTTCACTTCAGCGGCAGCAGCGTTAACAAACAGCCCTGCTGGCTGGTGGAGGGCGTTTGGCTCAGTGATGGATTTGTTTTCACTCGTCTCTTCTGTATGAAGTCATATCCATTCCTACAGAAACCCCATCACCGCCTCATGATAGAGGCATCTATCAGACTGTGTCTGCCTGCGTAAAATTAGCGCATGAGCATCATGTACCTGTAGATGTATAAATCTTCCTGCGTGTGCTGCGAGCGTTGCAGCAGCGTTGCCTCTGCACACATCACTAAATGTGAACGCCCTGACCTTTCTATGAAGCCAGGAAGCTCTGATCTCTTATCGATTCTCCCTTTTAAGTGCACTTCAGGTATGAAGGGAGATGGAGAAGAAGAGAGAAGAGACTTCAGAATATAAAATCAAGCAGATGCAGCTCAATATATGGAAAGTTGTCCAGGTTACAGTGTTGATCAGGTAGACTCGACCCGAGAGTGAACCACTGCAGCGTTTAATGAGCCGGGACTCTGACTCATACTCGAGTAAACTGTTACCGGCTGCACAAAACCGACTAGTTTTTATTCTTCAAGGGAGACTCCGATATTCTGTGAAGGACACAAGACAGCGAGTCTTGAGAGTCTTCAGTAAAGTAAGTTGGAGAGCAGATCTGTGTTTTCTATCAAAAGACTTGTGGTCCATAATGCCTCTGAATCTGAAATAAAAGTTCCCTCATTTCAAGTGTTAAAAAGAAGAAAGAAGCTCGGACCTGAAATCATTAGTCAATGAATTCACTATCAACTTGGGTAATGATGGCTTCATTATGTTGCAGGCACATCGTTAAATAAAGGTGTCAAACATTTAAAAGGTTCCAGCTTCTCGACTGTGCGGTCTTTCTGTCTTTATACTGAATCCTTCTGGCTTTTTGAAGTGGACAAAATAAGCAATCATGAGGCGAGATCTTGAGCCCTTGAACTTGTCGGGCTTTTGTCTTTATTTTCTGACATTTTGCAGACTAAGTAACTGAAATAAATCAAGTTTCATAGCAGATTAGAAGCAATGCATTGAAATGCAGTGAAAAGCTTAGCTTAGTTTATCTCCATACAATTACATGATTTATTAAAGAAGTCATTAATTGCAGCACTAGTGGACAGCTGATTACCAGTTCAATGTTTTGTAATTAATGTTTTGCTGAAAACTAACTAAACTAACTTCATTATTATCTGCACTGTGTACATCACGTACGTACATCGTGTGTATTGACTACATCAAACTGAACTGAAGAAGATTCATTCAATTAAGATTAATTTTCTCTTCCAAGCAGTTTTTGGTCTCAGTTCATGTTTTAAGAGATATGACAACCATCAGACTGAACAGGTAAATGTACTTGAGAGAATATCTGGAATGTTCCTGCTGACCTTCAGAGGAGGAACGCTGCTGGAACAATTAATGGGCCTCCGTGAGTAAACAGGCGGGATGGTCCTTTAAAGGCACAAGCAGAAGAAACTCTTCAACACTTCCTCCAAGTTTTCAGATTATTGTCTGAGAACAATCGATTCTAACTAGCTGAGAAGACTAGTGATTATTCAGAAGCAGCAGAGTCTCCACAGACGTTCAGGCTGCGGATCAGACCCGGGATACAGTTATGTTACCCGTGGCAACAATAAGAAATTAATTAGGTGTCTTGCTGATGCTTCAAATCTGCAGCCCGCAGTTTCACCTAAACAGAAGTCACATGACTCAGGTCAGTAATCACTGGCAAAGTGCTTCAGCTTTAAATCATAGAAAGTAACAGTAGACTGTGATTACAGGCTCCCAGGGGATTGTGGGTATTTTTCTGGGGCACAATGTGCTAATGAACAGGAAGCAGAGACTTAGGAGGAGCTGTTTTAACTGCTTAGCAGTCAGCTCTCTGCCACACACACACACATGCTGGTATCAACTGTAGGGTTGCAACTGACAAATATCTTTTAAAATTTAAAAATCTTTTTCATCAGTAAATAATCATTCTGTCTACAATATGTCAAAATAATGACGATAAAGGCGATATCTTTAAATTCTTTATTTTGTCTAAGAAACACTTAAAAACCCAATAATGAAATGCAACAGAGACAAAAGGGATGACAGGATGTGTTTATACTTTGTTTGGATAGATTACTTCAAATCCTTGACTTTAAATGATCCAAAATACATTTCTATCAATTAACTCAATGGTATAGATCCATATATATAGATCCATATTTTGGCCATCATACTCATTTCTTAACAACTCAAACTTCTGATCTTTTTACAGCCTCTGCTGTTCATTATGATTCTGTCCTTAAGCTGCTTAAAGTCTTTCATTTTGTTTTAATTGGATGTTCAGAGTTTTTTAAAAAGTACTCACCAGTTTTTCCAGTATATGTAAAACTCCAACAACACTGGATCCTACATTTCCCATAATGCAACCCAATAGTGTCTTTCATTAGACCCGAACTGCTGATGCCTGTCAAACAAGCAGTTTGTAACACAGGCATCTTTGGGAAAAATGTATTTGATGTGTACTTTTTTTGTTTGTCCCATGTCCCATCTGCTAACATGGAGGGGGCGGGGCTTATGAGCTATACTGCAGCCAGCCACCAGGGGGCGATCAAGATGTTTTGGCTTCACTTTCACTGAGCTGTCATGTCGGCCATCTTTATATACAGTCTGTGGTCTAACGCTGTAGTCTCCATGTTCAAGCTGAGATGACCCTGATGACAAGACTATGACATCATCAAAACTCGTCCGGGGACACAGAAGACACGTTCAGCTGTTTTCACTGAGGAAGCATGGCGAGAAACTGATCACGTGTAAGATTAGTCCAGTGCCCCTTTAGAATCTGCTCTATACAAGACCAAGCACAGTCTCTGCTAACACACACACACACACACACTCACACACACACTCAGTGTTAACCTGCCAATTCACTACTGCATGCCCACTAACAATGACAAACACACACACACACACTCAGTGAGCTGCTTAGTCAATGTTGTTCAGTGGAGCGTCGCAGCACTGCTGGCTGCTTTACTGCAGCACATGGAGGGAACAACCGAAGCAGCTCTGCAGCACACACACACACACACACACACACCCTCCTGTTGTCTCCCAGCTGTGCTGCAGGCAGAGGATGAATGTGTGGTGGAGGTTTGGGGTCAGAGCAGCAGTTCCACCCTGCAGAAGTTTGTTCTCTGTTGTGTGTGTGTGTATGACCATGTGTGTGTGTGTGTGTGTGTGTGTTTCTGTGTGTCTTTTGTCAGGATGAATTTGTGTTTCTGCCAGTTTTCTGGAGAAGCAGGACACCTGCAGCTTCTGAGCAGCACATCTGCCACCCACTCATACGGTTACTGATGAGAAGACATCGACGCTGCAACGTAGCGTCAAACGTGTGTTAACACTCCTGAGACGACCCGGTATCACACCAACCCGCCGGTCTACAAGAGGACAGCGTGTCAGTGTCACGTTCTGCCTCGTCTAGGCGTGAAAAGTACGGGGCGGGGGGGCGATCGTGATGGGAACGAAAGACGAACGAAGTATAGGGAGGAGGTCGGGTGGATGGGGGGGTCAAACGCAGGACTTTCACACAGGAGACTGGAGTCAATGTTGACTTATTTTAATTCACATTAAATAAGTACTTAACTTACGTTCATAACGTAACTTAACTTACGTAACTAACGTACTTATTTAAAGCGAAACCAAGATCGTGGTTTTGCAAGCTTTATACTGGAAGTCTAACTGGATATTGCATATTTATTATTGCTAACTTGGCGTGTTCTTTTCACGCCTCAGCGGGGCAAAACGTGACACTGGACCGAGAGACCGGGTTGCTCAGATGGAGAGTGGCTAAGTTTGTGTCACCGGATCTGCAGCCTGTTGAGTTAGTGGAGGTCTGGAGAAGTTGAAATATTGTTGTAAGTTGCAAGTTTAGAGAAAAAGAAGTGGAAAAGTTGGTGTGTCAATAAAAAGAAAATGCGACTAAGTGCAACAGAAACAGACTTGATGAATAAATGAAGCTGTGACTTAAAGTGAAGAGCTGAAAACATCAGATCTGTGTGGAGCGATGAGGAGGCTGTGACCTTCCTCACAACACAAATCCACATGGTTCTCCATCTTTTCAGCTGGAGCTCTTTTAGCTTCTTCTTCTGTGGTGGTTTAATGGCAGCGACTGGAGAATTAGCTCCACCAGCTGTTTATCTCCATCAACCAGTGAACTCATAATTACACAACAGCAGTGGATGGAAATGCTAATTAATTAGCATTAGCATTTTCTTTTGCAGAACTTGACTAGTCTTTATCAAGGGACGAAGAAGTATCAATCGTCATGGAGATCTGTTCAAATAGCTTTTCAAATCCTCTGTCGAGCTGCAGAGTTTGCAGCATTTCTCGTCTGGATGCGTGTCTCTTGCGCGTTTATTCCTGGATGCCTTTTGTCCTTTCGGAGCCACTGTACATGACAGTTGCACCATCGGTTCCCGAGGGCCCCGGGGAGAGAAAACAGTGCTTGAGTTTCAGTGCTGCAGTACAGTCGGTCACAGAAAGACAAGAAATAACTGGTTCAGTGTGACGCTGTTGTTTACAGAGAGAAGATGATACACAGGAGCGTCTGATACTGTAAGAAAATATCCCTCTGAATAAGTCAAACATTTAATAAACCCTGTTCAGTTAATGAATTGCTGCTTAATGTAATAACATCATTAGGAAAGGAAAATCATGCCAATTTGTTTCAACACATTAAAGACTTTTATTGCATTTTCTCCCCATTTAAAAAGACGTTTTAATACATTTTGGCTGATTATGGCATTACATTACAGTATCAGCTGCTCCCTGGAGAAAAAAGAGAAGAGATATAATTAGAGGAAAGGACGTTCAGTGTTACACACCTCTGTCTGTGTTTCACACTCACCCACACACACTGAGATCAGCAGGAGGTCGGCGAGTGCTGCTCCTCACTGGGAGACATCATTACGCGTCTCCGTCTCTTTTTAATTTGTCATTTGCGTTGCGGGGATCGTCCCGCGGTGGCTCGGCGGGAGCGAGCGGCCCTCGCTTTGTTTCTGCTCGACATGTGGGGGGATGTAGTGAGAGGAATTCTTCTGTCCACATCGCATTCTGCTGTTTTACGGTTTGATGTTGCAGCTGTTTTTGGGGAAGTCCAGGTCAAGTCTGAGGTCTCATGGCCATCGTGGCCTGAAGGTTAGAGAAGTGTTGCTCTTAGTGGCCTAAAATAAATAATGTAGAGTCTTTACAGGCAAAATGCAAATCAAGATACATGTCTTTCAAGTGTCCAAATGCTGATTTTGGTGTTAATAGTGCTGAGATCAAGTCCACAGGTCCGTTATCCCACCAGGCCAAGGAGCTTCTAAATGGTTTTGGTCAAAACTTGAGGCTTGAATGTCGGCACCACTCAAAACTGTAACATCTGAATCGAAATGTGAAGACGTTTGTGGGGTTTGTTTATGTTTCCAGACCACTGTCAATCAAATCTGATCAAATCACCGACGCAGAGTGAATTACATTCACTTTATGACTCTATTGAGCCTGGTCCCATTTTATAGTCTTCATTACTAGTTATTTGTGACTTGAACTGCAAAGCCGACATCATTCTCCAAGAAAAAATGCCAAATATTCTCTGGTCCAGCTGCCCCCATTCTGTGTGATGTGAAGACACTCAGCAGTGAGACGGGCCTGTTGTCTTCTGTGGTGCATTCAGGCTGCCGTACTTTGACTTCTTTGATCTTTCAGCATTTTATTAGCATGAAGTCTGTAGTGTGAAGAGAGTTATTCTGTCGTCGTGATGTTTGTTTGTTGGAGAATATCCCAGCATGCCTCAGTGCAGCGGTGGCCAGCAGCTTCACTCAGTTATTGCTCTCCGGTAATTTCACCCAAAGTGGTGGAAAGGCTTCGTGGTTGAGAGGCTGCAGGTGCTCTGATTAAACTTGTTTCAATGCAACAGTTTAAAATCACCTCTCCAAAACACTCTATTACTCACCGTTACATAAGGTTTTTAGAACATTTTCACCACTTTCAAACTGAATTGAACTTCTTAGTAATGAGTTCATTAGCTGTATATTAAAGGCAGATAACTCAAAGAAATGCTGACAAATTTGAACTAAAAGCACTGTGAGCAGCATTAACATTTGATCGCTGATGAATTATTTGTCACCGCCTGTCGAAGACGGTTGACACGAGGATTGATACCCAAACACGGTGTGTTGAAGACATTTTCCGCTCTTTGATGTGGAGCCCACAGAATATCTAAATGATGAATGAGCAGTGATCCAGCTGGAGGTATCAGGAGCTTCTCAACATATTTCAACCTGCTAAAAGTCTTCAGATAAGATGTTCAAAGTCAAAGAAAGCTGTTCAGTTCTGCATTAATTCAGGACTGGTGGTCTGAACACAACAGCATAATAGTGTGTAATTAGTCCAATCAGGTACGCTGTTGCTAGGCTGCCAGAGAAGCCCGTGTGTGTATTTGCAGTGTGTTCATGCTGTTGTTAATGAGGGTAGCTGCTGTTGGCCCTCAGCTGCTGCTAAATTGCAAATCAGGTGTTTTGAGTCACAGCTCTGCTCGAAGAAGAGTGTATTCAGGGACAGGTTGTTGTTGTTGTTTGTGTTCAGCCCCCTCCGTGTTATTGACGTGAAAATAAGCAGGCGGCAGACGACAGTTTGGGTGCATCTGCAAATCTGAGCAATGCAAGTAAATCTGAAGCCTCTTCATGTCACTTTGAACAACTTTTTAAATGGTTTAACAACCTTTTTAGACGGATACAATCTAGATGGAGATGGCTGTTTTTAAGGATATCAGTGATGATCAATCTAAGAATTTCTTCACCGGCCGTGTAGTCAAAAGTCAGCTTATCAAACTCCGACTCGGGTTTAACCAGGACTCAAAACCTCTTCGTCACGAGTGTTTTTGGAGATATCACTCCGCGTATTTGTCATCATTTCTGATCTTCTATAGACTGAAGGATGAACTGGTTAATCAAGTAAATCATTTATAGATTCACATTTTTACATGTGTTGAAGGGAAACAAACACAAGATGATGTTTAAAGGGAAATATTTGAGTTTGATCCATCTCTGTCCACAATTAAAACAAAACGTCATTAAACCCAAGCATTTACTGGTTGTTTTGCACATCTTTAGGCTTTATAGGTGTATATTTGCACCAAACAGATAGCACGCAAAACTGACTAGTGTCCGATGTAGCAGAGCGACTGTATTACAAAAGAGTGTTGAATGCAATAATCTAATCATAAGAATATGTTACAGTAATTTAACAGTAATTCAGACACCTGCCAGGCTCCATACATCCACTGTGACAATATGACTTCATCGTTCATGTCGACTACAAGCATTCATAAAGTGTCCTCTGGTCATTGATGGAGCGATCTTTGCGCTCCTCTAATGAACCGGTGGTTCGTTATTGTTGTTCATGCTGTGGGAATGAAAACTGAAGTCCACATCTGCTCTCACTTATTACACATTTACGTCCAGATCTATTTGACGTATCAGAGCAGAAGCGTCCATGTGACATCAACCTTCCCCCAGTAAAATAAAGGTTAACTGAATTATCTGCCTGAGCACATATCGACACGCTCTTATTCACATTCACTGCTTCCGTCTCACCTTCTCTGAGCCGGCAGTGTCATTACGTCAGAGGACGAAGTGCACGAAGCTCTGCGCTCCATCAAACTCTTCCCACGTTACGGCGATGACACACAGGGACCCTTTACCATCCAAAGAAGGTCCGTCTGCCGATTTCAATGACGGGGCTAATGTCGGCTAATCTGCGCGGCTAAAAGTTCAGCCCAGGATATGGTTAGGGCTATGACACCAGGCTGCTGTAATGGGCAATTAGAGCTGACATAGTGTGGAGGAGTCAGACATGTGGAGGAGATTAGAGTCACGACGGCAGGCGGGTCACTGCTCTGCTAGCAGAGGAGGAAGTGGGCGTATCGCTGAGCGGAGGAAGACGTGCTTTGATCCGTTCAGCGCTTCCTCCTCGACGTTTATTCTTCCTGTCAGACTGGAGAGACGTCTGGACCGAACTTTATAAGTTGTGCTCTGAAATGACGTATCTGCTTTGTGAAAGGTGGTGATGAAAGCGTGATGCCGAGTGTGTATGGCTTTAAAGCCCTTTATTAAAAAGGTGACTCTGTGGGCGAAGGCCTCGATGTCCATATATGACATCATCCCTCCTTGTCTCTTTCTACTTGAATTATCTACTGAAGGTGAAAATGTCTAATCTCACAAAGACCCAAGAAACATTTTTTTGATTTTCAAATATTATCATGCAGGATATTAGCATCAAAAAGCAGCTGCTCACTGTAGTTTTGTATCAAAGGTCACTCAAACAGGAGGAAATAGTGCATTTGTTGGGGACTAATTTCAGCGGCGGATGAATCCACATGTGGTGCTCTAGTATTCTGGAAAGCTAAATCAGAGTCCATGATTACACCAGGGTTTTACATGTTTTTTGGTTTTCAGGACAGCTGTTGTTTAAAGGACATTATGAGGGCTATAAAGGCTCAATGAGCTAGATAAACTTTGGTGTCATCGGCATAATTACGTAAATGTTAAAGAGAAGAGGACCAAGGACTGAGCTCTGGGGAACTCCACACGTCATGTTGGTCTGCTCAGATGCATGAATGCTGCATGTTTGTGTCTGAAAGATGCTGCGGTTTCTTAGTAAATGAGTCTCTGACAGTTTGGAGGATAAAAGGTCAAACCTGATATTTTCACAACAGCTTCATGTTCTCTGTCAAACTGTGTCTTATAATGAACAGTTGTTCATTTGGCAGCAGCCGCTCTGCTGCTGACAGTTTGTCTGCTGAGGTCAACACACCGACATCTCTCTGCTCAATAATTACTCCTCTCACTCGCTGCCTTCCTTTTCTCATTTCCTTTCCTTTCTGTATCTCGTCTGTATTTCCAGCTCTCTGCCTGCTGTCAATCTGTTAACCTGCTTTTTGTTCAAGTTGATCTATTTCAGTTATTCCAGTTTCTTCCTTATATTTCCCACATTTCCTGCCTTTGTCCCTTTTTCTTTTCCCTTTATTCCTTTTTCCTGTTTCCCCTTTTCTACCTTGTCCATCCATGTTTTCATCTCCCATCTTTTCTCCTCCTCTCACTTATTATTCATCATTGCTCCTCTTCCTCTTTCCTTTCAGTTTTCTTCCTCCAACTCTTTTTCCCACTGCAGCTGTTTTTTGTTTTCTGTCTGCTTCTTCCTCCTTTCGTTTTTATTCATTATTTTCTTTCTTCCTCTTTTTCTGTCTACCTTTTCAATCTAAATTTTCTTCCTGTCATCCTTTTCTGCCGCTTCCATTTTTCTCCATCCCCTCTACTATTTCATTTTCCTTATTTTTCTCCCTCCCTCCTTCTCCTCTCCTGGTTACCATCTGCTTGGGGGGGGGGTCTTTGGACTTTTAATTAAGGTCTGATTTCCCAAGGCTCCGGCCACACTGCCCCCCCCCCCCCCCCCCCCTCCTTCATCGTCACCGGTGGCCTTGGCGAAGGTGTTCATCTCGCTGAGGTAAGGGGCTGTGAGAAATCAATGGCCGTGTCCCCCGTGGAGCTCAATGACTCCCCCGACTCCGTTTCCTCACCCAAGGACACGGCCGTTAGGTTGAAGAGGGACAGGAGTTCTATATTATTTTGGCGAGACCCTCCCAGACATCCAGGCAGCCAGTCGGTAAAAACAGCAATCAGAATGAGCGTGGATGTGTTAGTTTCCCAGTGGACGCCTCGGAGCTGCCAGCGGTGCTGCAGTGGTGAACAGTCTGGAGTCACATGATCCCTTCATACTGCAGGCAAATCCCACTTTTCAATTAGGACGTTTTATAACCGTGAAAGAGCCATTTTCAACCTAAAGCCTCCTGCATGTGTTTGTTTCTTTATTCCAACAACTTCTGACTGAAGTTTTAGAGCTGAACGCAGCCTTGGTTGTATTTCTTCAGAGTCCTGTTGGAACCTCAGAAATCAACCACAGATGACTTCACAACATGTCTTTATATGTATTCATTTAGTCTTTGAGCTAATTAATTAATTGAGTCTCTCTCGCACATTAATTGGACAAATTCCTATGTATGTTTATTTAGTGGCAGCAGATTATAAAACATCATTTTGAGATCAAGTCATAATGAACATAAAATGTGATGACTTGGAACATCACATGTTGTTGATACAAGTGTTATGAGCAACAACCACATTTGATCTGACTTTAGTGAAAATATGTTGTCAGTAAAAGTTCAGCAGATTCAACTAATTCTGTCTGATACTTTGATGCTTTGAAGAGAAACATAAACTGAGCAGCACTGTGATTTGCCCAAAACAAAATCTGCTAACAAAAAGATGCTTATGATTGTGTGAGATTATTTCTAATGGTGCTTCCACAGTTTTATCTCACTGGAGAGAATCTGTACTCAAGTCATTTCCAAGTTTTGTCAGACTGGTTTGGTAAAATGGAAACAGACTGAGGGGAAAAATGTCCAGATTGAAAATTGTTGACTATCTGCTTTCACAAGAGCCCAGCCTGGATTTATGTGTTTAGGCATTATAAACACTTAGTGTCATTACAGCACTGGTTGTCATGGTAACAGCACAGACACACAGTGGCTGACATGTTATTCACAGCTGAGTGTCAGTGTTTATGTAGATTTTATTTTATTGTTATTATTTTTCACATTTTGAGATTTTCGATGCTTGTGTTTATTTTTCTGAAGAATAAAGAGAAGGAAAGTGTCTTCTTTACCTTATTCAGACTAAAACTGTCTTCCTTTAGAAGATTAGACAGAAAAAAAACTTGAATCAAAAATGGATCAAAGCCAAAAGGTGGAGAAATTGTTAAAATGTTAAAAATACACACGACCTTCCTCTCTGCTGCTTTCAGGAGATGCTAAATCAGGCCACAGGACAAGATATGAGTAAAGCCTCCTTCACGCATTAATTCAGGAGCGCCCTCGAGGAGTTATGTTGAATATTTGGATCCCTTTTCAAGCGCAAATGTGTGTTGGAGAAAATCAGCGTAAAGAGAGTGCAGTCTGGTGGGGCTGTGAAGCTCTGATGAAGGCCGAAATGTGTTGGCAGCTGTTTTCCTGATTTCCTCACACTTGACTTCATACTTCCTTCCTGTATTCGTGACAACAGAAGGGTGATTTCTGGGGAAAGCCCTGAACTCACTGAACACTTTCAGGTACACAGAGTTCCTTTTCTGTCCTCTGCAGGCTGATGGATCAAAGGAGCACGTTCACTGGAAGCTATGCTGCAAACGTGCTGATGTTGGCGCTCAGACTGTTAAAATATACACTCCGAAAGTTACCCCCCTA
>NC_092195.1:21406273-21498773 GCF_043641665.1 Enoplosus armatus
TGAAGGTTTGGCTTCAGTTTGGTCATGGTGGGAAAGAAATTAAAACTTTTCCACAGTGGGGAAAGTAAACGAATCCTCTTCCAAACTCCAAAGCTCTTCACTCTCGCAGCCTGTGACTGACATGAAACCCTCTCGTGGGGGAGTTTTCTGAGGATGGAGCGCTTGATTATTTGCATTTTAAGACCTCGTGTCCATCGTGCCTGTGGACTGTGTGTAAATGTAAGAAATACGAGAGGGATTTCTGACTTCCGTGTCTTGAGATGAGTCTGGAGTTGTTCGGATGGATGTTAAGTTGTGTAAACTGATTATGAGAATTGTAATAAGACATGTGTTTAAAATGTCAGACAGGCTTGGTTGGGGAGATCGTCCCTCCTCTGCATGATGCAAACTGTACTTTTTGAGGTTTTGGAAGTGTTTTTCTCGGCTGAGTCTAAACTTTTGGGATTGTTGACAGAATGAGGTCAGACAACTGAAATGACTATAAATATTTCATATATTTTATTCTGAGTGTAACGTGATTCAACATGGACAGTTCAGGTCAGAATTTATTATAAAAACCTGAAGGGTGATTTATTTACGGACAAAGCACAGATAAAAGTCAGGAAGGTCAACGATCTTCAAATCATCGTCTAAATACTGCGTCTATTACGATGTTTATTCTGAATGAAATATTCATAGCCGAGACTTTTTTTAAGGCTGAACCTCCATCAAATGAAAATATTCTACTCAAACATTTTCGACACATTTCCCAAAAATTCGTCCTGACAGTTTTGGTATCTCTGGAAACTTTGGGATCTCCGCTAGAATTTCAAATAAGCTCAGTGCACCGAAAAAGTCTCCACATAATCAAATCATTTCTGTCTAAAAACTTTTTTCACCTGCAAATATTTCAACCTGTTTCTAATGGAAACTCATTTACAGATTTTACACTCACAATCATTTTGACAAGTTTACGAAAACGAGACTTACAGCACCTGGCTGTCACCTATGATAATGAAATAGATTCATTTAACATACTGAGACGTTACACAAACTGTAAGTCGCCTCAGATAAAAGCACCTAAACTAAACACCCATCCGGTCGTCGGATCCGATCCCAACTGCGAGGTCGCCAGTCGATCACAGGGCTGACACATCGAGACAGACGCCCGTTCAGGCTCACATTCACACCTACGTGCAAGTTAGAGTCGCCAATTAACCTGCATGAAACACTGCATGAGCACCCGGAGAACACCCGCGCAGAAACCCGAACTCGAACCCAGAACCTTCTCACTGTGCCGCCACGCAGCAAAAACACATCAATGTAAATGATTTGAGTCTGTCAGGATGAATCAACAGAAACCCGTCTGCTGTCGCTCTGAACTGAACTGCTTACCTGAGCTTATTCTCAGCGGCTTCTCTCGGTCGGGGGGAGCTCACTCGCGCCGATAGCAGTGTGTGCTGAGGTCATAATGCTAATGCGGTCGGCCGCGGGGCGAATCACGCGGTGACTGTTTGTTCTGGCGTCTACAGAGACACCAGAAAAATAAAAGCTCCCCCATGCACAGACGGGAAGCGGCGAGGTACGTGGATACACAAATAGTTTCAGTTTGTTGTTAGCGGCAGCTGCTCTCGGGGTTTTTAACGTGTTGTGATCGTGTGGAAGGCGGAGTTGAGGCGAAGGGCTGATGTGGCGTCTGGATTCCCGCCGGGCGGCTCGTGCTATAAATGTCTCCACTCACAGCGCTGTCAGACGTTCTGGGTTAAAGCTGCTGCCGAACACTGATTTCAGCAACAGACTGAAACACAACATGTCTACAATAAAGCCACTTCAATTACTGAACAATCCCACCTTTCTGCCCGTCCTATAGACTGAAGCTGAGGACCGTTTCAAATAACAACACAGACAGTGACAACGGCCCAACCACACCAACGGTCAACTCACCAGGTCTTTCAAAAGATGAACTAACACCAGATGACACAGCAGGTGTGTTTTAATAATCGGTCCCAGAGTTTTGTCTGAAGGATGCATGTAACAACCCCTGGGGGCAGATACAGGTCTGTGTGTCAATACGTCTAATATCCAAATGAATAACGAGGTTTCCTATCCATCTACTTCCTATCTACTTAAGCTCATTTCTCAGTGACTAATCCCACGTCCAGCTCGGCATCAGAGAATGTAAAACCATTAAAAACCTTTACTCACTAACAATGGCACTTTAATTACACCTTTCTACAACACTCCAAATGTGTCGGTTTAACGTTAAAACTTGACCTGTGACATATCTGACAACCTTTTCCTGGTGGTATAAATATAGTAGTATATTCATAGTATAAATTAACTTCCAGTGAGAATATTTCTGCTCCTCAGTGGAGTTTTTTTGTTCTGTATTTCTGCTGAAACTGGTTTGTGTGCGGAGCTCTTTGTGTGTTTTGCTCAGTGTCGGTGCAGCGTCTCTCCCTTTGGGTGAAACCTGAGCACAGAGTCAAAGCTCCAGACGCAGCTGTCATCATGTTGCATCACGAGCAGCATTAACAACAAAGAGATCGCTGCGGTGATGACTTTCTGGCATTTTCTCTGCGACCACTTTGGGTTTGAGGGACTCTGAGTCGAGTGGAGCCTCGGCTCGCCGGCCGCCGGTTTCTTCTGGAGAATTATGGGTCTAATTTACAGACGCTGGCAGAACACCTCAGGGAGGGTGTCTTCTTTCTCTTTTCAGGGCTGGACAATTCTTTGAAGTGCTCCATATTGGCATATCATAAATAAACATAAGGCTGCATGTTTGGAGAGCAGGGCGCCTGGTGCGTTTCAGTGCATGTGTGAACGCATGCAAGTGAATTTCATGAGTTTATGATCAGAATGTCAATATGAAAGTGTGTGTGTGTGTGTGTGTGTGTGACCGTCAGTGTTTCATCTTCATTAAAAAAGCGCTGCTGAAATCATTCTGCAGCAGAACGGCAGAAGCTCAGAAATCTCAGCTCTTTGATCTCCTTTTAATTAATTACAGAAAAAAACACATCTCTAAATTGATTAGATATTGTCAGGGGTCATGGAAAGCTCAGAGTAGCTCATCATCCCAAAACTAATTGTGTGTCGCTTCCCCAGTAAAGAAAATTACCCTCGAAGAAAAATGGGGAAAGGTAACCAAGCGTACGGTACAGCAGAGCGAGAGATCGGCGAACAAAAGAAGAAGAAGAAGAAGGGAGGGAAGTTTGGCAGAGAGACAGCGATGACTTACAATATTTAAATTACAGCTATCCATCCTCTGCTGGCGGGTAATGTGTCTCACACAGGTGACATACTGTACGCATCACCCAAGGGCGAGATCTGCATAGCTGTCCCAAATAATTTGAATTAATTTGGACTGGCCGCCCTCTCCCCAGGCCCCTCAGCTGACCTCAGCTGACCTCCTCCGCCTCCATGCGATCTGGAGATAATGAAAAAGTATATGGTGTGCACAGAGCCCCTGAAATCAGATTCATAGGCTCCCCCTTAAGGATTTAAAGCTACAGGCTGCCGTCGCTCTGCATGATCATAAATATTTAAAGGCGGCGAGGTTCGACGCAGGCCGACGCTCGCCTCAACAAGAGGGGGAGGAGCGATCACTGAAGAGTTGTGTTATTGTTTCGAGGGCCGTGAAGCTTCAGGGCTAAGGACTGCTGGTCCTGGATTCTGGGAGGCAAAACAGCCACTTCAATTTCCTTTGAAGGAAAACACGTGTTTTTTACTGCACACAGGTGGTTAATGTTTTCCTCTGAAACACTGTCATAGTGCAACTGGTTGCATCAATGCTTTGTCAGTTACCTTGGTTCATGCCAGGTCAGTTGGAGTGTGGTTTGCTTGGCCGCTCCCGGTGCCGGTGTTTCGGTTTAACGTGTTAACTGGCGACTTTTAGCCGAATGCGTCTCCAAAGACGAATCAGATAGGCACGTTTTGATGAAAGCTTCGTGATCTCGTCGTAACTACGACAACAACAGACGCATCGACTGACCTACAGCACGCGGCCGAACTCGGATGACTTGTTCAGAGTTAACAGCAGCGACGGCAGACAGCTCAAGTATTGTTTTTCCTTCCAGCTGACAGTAAATTGTTCTCCTGTAATGGACGTTGAAAGCAGACTGTCCGTCTCTGCCGGCCTCGGAGCTGATTCTTACTGCAGCCTTTATTATCTGCCGCCACTAAAAAGAAAAAACTGAGTAAAGTGCAGTTTGCTGCCAGCTTTCATTTTAAAACCAAGTCCAGGATTTAGTGAATATACAAACCAGACATGTCGGCCTCCTTTACTGGCTCTCAAACCTCGTCTGTCTCTGAGTTTCATCAGCGGACCTTGATGAATGTTTCTGTTGTTGGATTCCTGGTGGATACGGGGAATTACTGCTCATTTTGTGGTGCTCACCTTCAAGAGCTGGAGCCTTGTAATCATATAACACCGGCTCGCACCCAATCAATGCAGGACAAGAGCATGACGGCCTTCAGCCTTCATGCTCCGCACTTGAGACCAGCTCATCCATGTGATGTGAAGCTCAATGAATTGGCCCGAGAGTCCCGAGCGTGAGGAATTAATTCTGTAAATGGAAGATTTTCACTGCGGGTTGATGTCGGTTGTCATTAATTATCCGCACGAGCTGAGGTCACAGGCCGTGCGCTTCCTGTTACCGTTCACTGCACGTCACTGCATCTCAAGGCCGAGGAAGGTTATTTACTGTTGACGGGGACGGCATCATTAAGGCTGCGTTGGAGCTGCTGTCACTCAAGGTGAGCATAATCATGGTGGTGAAAACAGGATTCAGGAGATTTTAATTGAGCTTTGCCAAACTTTCTAATTGGATGTTTCACACTGTTCAACTGGCAGACACAAGAAGGCATTCCTGGTTTACCCTTTAACGTGCCTCTATTATGCTTTTGTAGCCACAAGAGCTCCATTACAGCTGCACGGCACATTCAGGAGCTCCGCTGAGAGCATGTCGATCGAGGCTCTCAACTAACACTGTTCAGAAACCAATGCTGCTGAAAGTTACCAGCTGTGGTACAGAGCAAAGAACAAGATACTGGTTTGTCCCTCTTTATCTCTGCAGACGCCACCTGTGGCTCAGTCTTTACAACCTCATGTTGTTTGGACGAGCTCTCCTCAAACCAACAAACTCAATTTACAAATCTAGTTTTCCAAAGAGGCCAAATATGTCTGGATGAATTTTGGGCAAATGTGTATAAAATAGACAATATTTCTTTGTGATGAAAAGGTGCAGCCTTAAAAAACATGCAGTGAGAGTTTGAAGACTTCACTTGGTGTAAATATATATATATATATATATATATATATATATATATATATATATATATATATACACATATATGAAATTGCTTTCACTTAATATGCAAATAACCAAAACCATGTTTACAATTAAAACAATTAAATGTAAGTAATTAATCAGTCCAGCGTCCCTCAGAATTAACGTGGATTTCGTGCCAATGCAGGAAGTCAGTTTACATAGTAAGACTCACAGCTAAAGTTGGCCTGAACTCAAACTTCAGTTAACCAGATTTGGATCGTCACTCACTAACCCATAAACTGTTAGCAGTCAAACGCTAACAAACACAATATGTTTGACTTCAGCGTGTCCCGCGACACGTACAGCAGCCCAATTGTAATTCAGTTCACTGTTTTCCAGGATATTTTGGTCAAATGTCATATTTTCAAGGACTTTTCCATGACTGAAAAGCTGCATTACAGAGATCCAGGCTCTCCAGGACTCGTGGGAATTCTTCGCTAACATGATTACTCAAAGCAGCTCAGCAGTCATTTTGATTATTTACCGTATGTTAACAAGACAATGCTCTCTTGACAACATCAGTCTCATGTGAGTCTTCTTTCTGCCTGTTGTTCTTGATTTCTCTTTGCCTGTAGTTGAGAAAAACGGAGGCTGTGAGCTGAATTTGCAACAAACACCTTCAGCTTTAGCTTTACTACATTTTAAAGAGAGCGTGGTGATTTCAGTGAATGTGTTTCATCATGCAGCCGTTAGAGGTTGTCTGACTAATTACATGATTGCAGATGATCTGAGCCTCCCAAATGGGGGTTGGGACCCTTCACCTGCGCTGCATTAGTGCTGCAGTGTACCTGTAAACAGACTAATGAAATGGAACAAGAATGAAAAACATGGTCCATGTCCTCGAGGCAGACAGGGAGGAGACTATATCATACATAACATTCTTCCGCTTCACCGACACTTGTCTTAATCACAGCGTTAGTCTCCGTTACAGATCGGTGTCGGGATGAAACCGGTCCAGGCTGAAGGAAATACAGGCTTCCTGCAGAGGGCTGATGGGTTGACGGCTGCGGTCGCAACATGACAAAAGACCTCAGTGCCGTTGTTATTTCTTCACTCGGAGGAGCTGAAGGTCGAAGCGCTCCGAGAGGGAAAGAGAAAGCAGATGAAAAGGAATTAAAGCAGCCGAGTGGTCTGTTTTCTTTTCTTGCGAGTGTTTGTACCGAGACAGTCCAACCCTGAGGTGTTTTTTCTTCCTCTTCCTGGCAGTCAGGGGCGTTTAGGAACTTTTGAATGAGGGTCTGGGGGCACATTTGTGTTCAGACTGAAATGAGAGTCCTGGTTGTTAGCAATAATGAACTGTACATTATTAACAGTTATGAAGTCTGTGTAATGATGTGTCTCGAATGCCAAACAAGCAACTTTAGAGACTGAAACAGACTCTGGTGGTTTGATTGACTTTCCAACAAGAAATGATGCTCTGGTCCAGGGGAACTGGGTCTGTTCCCAGTAGACCTGTTCAGTAATCCATCCACGATACTAAAAAGCCAACTACCTTCTGACTCTGGTAGGGGGGGCAGCAGGGGCCAGGCGCCCTCGTTCAGGAGCAGCGTGATTAGATATTTGGGTTTGGTGAGAAGTGAGACAACCAGCTGCTGTTTCTCTGACGTTTGATTAAGAAGTAAAAAATAAATAAAAGTATAAAAATTCTCTTTTACACACAGATAGATGATGTGTGGGGAGACGGGCAGGAACTCTGACTTCATCACACACACAGCTGATCGAAGCCTCAGTGATCAATGCGTTCATGCTCAAAAGCCACTCGTGGTATTAATGTTTAAATAGAAAGTATTGACGTTTGAAGTTCCTTAATGCAAGGCTTTCAGAGACATGAACAGACCCCGGTGATGGAGAAAAGTCCCAGAGGTCCACAGCAGAATGGCTTCCCGCTGCAGCCAAATATTTCTGAAAATCAATACTTATTTTACTTTGTAGCTATTTTCATTTCACTATTTTTTACACAGCAGCTCACAGAGTCATGTGAGTTTTCATCTTTTAAAACTGGCCTGTCTCAACTCAACGTCCACTTGGTCCACTTGAGAGCTCTGAGTTCATAGTTTCCCTCAAGGGCACGGGGGTACGAGTGGACGTATGGCGACTGCTTTATTTACACACTGTGTGATTATTATTATTATTATTCCATTTATTTGTTCTGTTCCTGTGAGACGTCAATACGCTGGACGTTTACACACTCAAGGACAGTTTGACACTGACAGTAATAATACTGATTGAGCTAAATACTAACTGACCTAATAGTGCTTTATGCTTCTCATTAGAAATATTATATAGTCAACATTTCTACACTTTATTCCACATGAGCTTTCAGTCTCAATAACTTACTTTGCTGCTTTCAATTTGACTTAAAAAATTAGTCACATGTTGGTTGACGGGTGTTTCAGGCTCAACACTTTTATCAGGCAATTGTTTTCATTTTCAAAATTCTCACTTTCTACAATATCTGGGTTTGGCTGCTATTGTACGGTGGAGGTTAGGAGAAGATTGGGACTTGTGATGGTTGTTAGAGAGGTGAACGTTAATATTACCCATAAAATGCAAAAACATGAACCCAGATGTTGATAATTAGACCTATAGAAGAGGTCAACGCAACAAGCTGACCTGACTGACACACAAGGGCCAAACAAGATGGACACCAACTACAACTAAATACAAAGCAAAACTAACTACACCCAAAGCCCCCCGTGACATGGAAGCACATGGTTCGGCCCGATGAGTCCTCAGCCATCGAAGGGACCTCCCCCAACAACACGGTAACTCAAAGACAAAGACACAAATATTAATATAACGGATTACAAACGACCTGTGATGTAAAGTGTGTGAGTGCTGTTGAATGAACATGTGTAAGTGTGAACTGGGATCTTATTACCATGCGAGTTGTTACGTGGTTAATGTCTGAAACCACTACGTTTCCAGGACATCCTCAAACGTTCCGTCTTCTGTGTGATGACGCAGATCAAACGTCCACGTTCTCTTTTTATGTGTTCGTGCTTCAAACTGCTCTTTTTAGTCCAAAGCGTTTCTCAGTTTCAATTCAAATGCATTTGATTAAAACGTATGTTTTCCAAAAGGAAGTCTGGTTTGCAGCACAGACATGATGTAATGCAGAGTGATACAGAATTCAGTTTCAGCTACATGTGACTGAGCTGGTTTACTGTCTTTTGTTTTAGCGC
Organism: Enoplosus armatus; assembly: GCF_043641665.1. NCBI lineage: Eukaryota > Metazoa > Chordata > Actinopteri > Centrarchiformes > Enoplosidae > Enoplosus > Enoplosus armatus. Next base: position 21,414,768 of record NC_092195.1, read on the forward strand.
TCACTGGCTGCTGCTTGTTACGACAGCTTGTTTCAGAAACCCCACGTTTCTGTGTAAAAGCTGCAGTACACTGCACCGTCTCCGCCTGTGAGAAAGCCACGGAAAAACAGGCAGAATGAGCTTTATTCACAAGGTTAATCCTCCACATTCACTGAGCTGGTTCTCTCTTGTCCTGCCGCAGGAGGACTGAATGTGTAAAAACCTGCAGTATCACACTCAATCACATTAAATATGGTGGCATCTGTGCAGTGATTTCATTCAACGTATCCTGAACACGTGTGCCTGCAGGACAAACAGGATGTCATTCAAAGGGCCACCAACAATAACCAGCAGGAGATAGAGAACGCATGCTGAGCAGTAATAGCTTCTGATCAGAGGGCACGCCTGGAACAATTTTTATTTCTTTTATATAACTGGACTCTGGGTTGCGTTCAGGGTCCTGTCCTTGGCATTTTCTGGTGATTTTGAGGGTTTGCAGCTTCAGGTGTTTACAGAAATATGTGGCAGTAACAGCCTGGTATCATATTATGAGGATTATTGTCCACTAGCATTTATGTCTTAATGTAGGACAGAAGACTTTACAAATAATTGTTTCAACAGTATTTAGATGACTATGCATTGAAAATGTATATAAAGTACATATTTATATACTGGAATGTAACACAGAAACAAAACCTTTCCATCGGTAACGTGACTTTTTCTTTATTCCGCAATGTGATGAGCAAATACAGTGAATAAAGAATGATAAGAAGATAAATAAACAATTATTCAAATGAGCAAACAAGCACATCGGTAAAGATTCAATTATTACTTAAAGGAGACGTTATTATTCTCTTTAAAAATGGACCACAAAGAGCTCCAGTGGTTACTGGTTCAGGGTGTTGACTGGTTTATCTGCTCAGTCCTCTGAAGGTTTATGCTCCTTCCTGGTGGAAACAATCTTTATGGTGGTTTGTCCCAACCTTTAGCCGTCTGCACAGACCAAACCACAGTCACGGGACCAAAAGACCAGTTTGGTCTCACAGTTTATGGTAACCAGTGCGGCACATTTGCTAAACTGGATGTCTGTGTCGTCCTGTAAGATCTGAGTAAAGTCGATTCACAAATCTGTTGAAAAATCGTCATGAAAAACATCCATAGTGGTGTCTCCCAGTGAAACCAGTTCTTCCCACCACTGTTACTGTTATCTAGAAGCCACTTTGACCCGTGCAGCCTTAGGCCTTTTTTTTAATTAGAAGTGTGCAGTTCTTATTTCTGTGGGCTGGATTATTAGATAAACTGGTGTTGAAAAAGAGAGCTGGACTTTGATCACGCCGCTGCAAAGAGTCCACAGTGAAGTGAGCGATAACACGCAGCGACGTTTGACACGTTCGACACCACAGGAAGCAGCCGCAGCGTCTGACCCAGCTGTTCTCATTAAAGCTTTCTCTCCTGACATCTTTCTTTAGAAACCGTAGATTACTGCCAGCTACGCTTTTTAAAACTTCTATCATGCTTTCTGAACCATGAAGGCTTTAACGGTGTTTGATCCGTTCAGTGTCAGCGGTCCAAACTACCTGATTGACATCAGGGTGATGTGATACATCCTGTTCATGTCTCCGGTGAGACTTTGTTTGTCATGTTGGAAACACCAGCAGCGCTATGAAGCTGTAATGATCATTAAGCACCAGAAAAGAAGCTTGTTGGATGCACGGGGCGACCTCAGAAGGGTTTATCCTCTGCACGTTGGCCATCTCAGGGCATTTGAGATTCATCTTGTCAGGCTGTGGTTGGTCAGCTGTTCTTTGTTTTCTGATGCTGTTGGAGGTTAGAGTTTAGAGTGAAGACAACATGAAGCAAGATGAAGAACAACACTAGCTGTGACCGTGGCTCTCTAACGTAACGTAAATATGGCCACCACATGGAACAGGCCCATGTTGGGAAATGAAACAAGGCGGACCTTCACACACATCATCTAGTGTTGATATCAACCGACCGGTAACTCAGAACCCACACTGCAGGTCTCTACTACTCTAATCACACTTTGCTATGAATCCATTTAGCATGCTGTGGTGCTTATAGTCCGGTGGCTCAGTGAACTTCATTCACAGGGAGACTGTCCTCAAAATGACGTCTTTGTATGCTCAAGACCTCCAGCAGCCAAAGTAATAATGACGGGCGCAATGGAGGAAATCAGGAAGGCATGACCTTAATCATGTGGTTATTTTAACCCAAACCCTGAAACCTAACCAAAGCGTTGTCGCGTTATCAAACAGATGCCATTTTAAACTGTGATTTATAGGATTGCACAGAGAGTGTCTCTGGGGGTGTGACTGCGTGGTGTGTGCAGCAGTGTGTCGTCATGGTGAGCATCTGTGTGTCTGTGTGTTTGTTGTGAACATAGTAAAGCAGAAATACATGAAAACAAACCTAATCCTCACTTTGGTGACTACATTTGCATATTAATGAAAAATGATTGTGCACACTTGAAACCACCTCAGGGCTTTAGAGACCAGGTTCATATGAAAACAAGAAGAAAGCATGTCGACATTGACATATTTACTATTTATCCCGTTGATTATCTTAATGGATGAAGCTGTTGTTTGTCCCAGAGGCTCATTCTGTGTTTTACTGACTGACAGCGAAGCAACAGAGAGAGTCTTCGATGTGTGGCGTCTTTGGTTTTGCCGAAGTGACTGACAGCAGGCTTAAAAAAGGAAGAGAAAAAGAAGTTTTAGATGAGAGGATGAGCGGAGGAAGAGATGAAGCAGGAAAAAATGGAACAAGAGGAAATAACGAAAGGCGGGAGAGCGGAAATCTGAGCGGATGGAAAAATGGATGGAAGATATAACTCAATGGATATCAGGCATTAGAGGACAAGGACGAGAGCGCGATAGAGAGCGAAAGGCGAGAGAGGGAGAAGGCGAGCGATAACGAGGAGGCCTATTTAAATGTCAGGTTCCCTCAGGTAACTAACACTGTGAAATGACCTCAGTTTCCACACAATAAAATCCAGCAGAGTGATACAGGATTATAAATGCACTCTGAAGCAGCTCGCTGCCTCAAATGCCACACAGAGTGTTTGTGTTCTTCATCCAAAGGCTTCTCTGTGGTGACTCACACACTTGAAGTGTTTCTCTCAGGTTTCTGGTGTTTCAGGTGACGGGGTCGCAGCGAGCAGCCATTCACTGCTTTTGGGAATCAAATTACTTTCACACTGAAGAACCATCATGTTTATTTTTACATAGTTTTAGCCTATGAAATATACAGTATTATGATGTGGCTACAGCTTCGGCATCGCTCTGAGTTTGGCTGCCGTGACGTCTTCGTAGCTTCCAACTAACCTCCTCCCAGAAAGCCACTAGTTATTAGTTTCTATTCACCTCCTTTTATTTCACGCGTCACCACAGATTCCAGCATGTACCTCTTTCTAAACCCTCTCTAGCGGTGTGTTCAAGGTCAGGCTGGCATTTGAGCGCTGATTGTCAGCTGCTGAAAAGCCCTGACGAGCTGCACTCAGAGACAAACAAAAAGTGGAACAGTGACATTGTGAAGAGAGGACAAAGTGAAGGTTGTTGTTCGACAGCCGACTTTTATCCCAGATGTTGGAGTGTCCTTGAATGCAGCACAGAAGCAATGAGGTACTTACCATCTTTGTGAGGTGTTTTGTTATTAAAATGGCTTTGAGGTCGCAGCCAACCGGATTGGTCCGAGCGGTTTCGCGTCTCCTAGCAACAGCATAAATGGTCTGATGAAGCTGGACATTGGGAGCGACTGACACTGTACTCTTTTGATTTCCACTGCTGGAGTGTGACGTATGGAGAGGCTAATGGAAGACAAGTGTTTCTGTGAATAGACGGAGAGCGGGAGGAAAACATAAAAGGAGTCGAGAGTCGAGAGAAAAGAGGGACCGGTGATAAAAATAAAAATGTTCATGCAGACAAAGAGGAAATAATAGAGAAAGAGAAAGAAGGGATTCGGGTTTTGACAGCGTCTGACCGGTGACTGGCCACTCACACACACTTACACACACTTACACACACTTACACACACTTACACACACTCCGACACTGATTGACAGGCCAAGCTGGTTGATTACAGGAAGTCGCTCTTTTGTCTTCACAGACTTTTTGAAGTCGCATCAAAAAAAGCACAAAGACTTTGGAGCGTAGATCAAGGACACACACTCACTGATGTGTGTGTGTGTGTGTGTGTGATTCTATTCTCTGCATGTTTAAGGATGTATACGATCATTAATATGCATGTGCAGCTCACTATCTGAGAGTGTCTGTACGTGCATGTGCATATACATTTTTGCTCACATTATCCTCTTTAATTACTGTGTGTGTGTGTGTGTTATCTGGCAGCTCTTTGACAGTGAGCCCTGGCATTGATGTGGCTGCCTCAGGAGCTGCTATTGTCAGACCAAAAAGCATAAAATCTGCCCACTTAATTACCAATGGAGAGAAAAAGAGAAAGAGGGCGGAGGAAAATGGAAGCAGAGCAGGAAGTACAGAGCGAGAGGCCTGGAAACATCTTTGAAAATCATGAAATCCTGGAAATCTGTTCGCTGCCAGTCGATGGAGACTGAAATGTCCGTTTTGATGACAGGATGATAACATTACTCCCCAAAGTCATTACTGAGATCTTGGAACAAATAAGTCCAAGCAGCACATGCAGTTCAGACAGACTGTAAACACACTTCTGTAAACTGTGCTGGATGATATGAAATAATTTTGACCCATCAATCTTCTTTTTAGTGATGTTACTACATTCTCCAATTTCAGCAATTAACTTACACTGTTATTGTTACTGATAGGTCACAGTCGGGCAGTCGGGCCGGTCAGAGGGATATTTGGGCAAAAACGAAGCGTGGAAGTGTCATGTTTGCTTAAATGAAGCTTTTAAAAAAGAGGCTTCAGCACTAAAATGTCTAAAAGGTCAGTCGCCCAGGCGATTATTATGAGATGGCATCTGGGAGGGAGAAGGGACAGAGAAAATTGGAAAGGTGGAGCGACACACAGTAGAAGTGAAGTGAGCTCTGTCTCTGTCTGTCTTTGTGTCTCTTTCCTGACAAATCTAAATGTTATCAGTTCCCTGGCAGTTCGTCCCCTCAGAGCTGTTCAAGTCAACTCTGTCCCCTGAAACTCTGCAGCCAAAGAAAGGCCGCCGCCCGACTGAAAGGTCATGCGTTCAGTTTGTGCAGCAGACTGCAACATCTGAAGTGACCTTGAGTCAAACTCTGGACATCATTTCACGTCACTCTGGAAAGTCTCAAATATAAAAGTACTCCATCTCTGCACCAGAGGCGTGACTGTGCCGCATTTATAAAAGGCTTTTCATCGCATGTGAACATACCTCCAGATGGTGTCACCCATCAATAAGTTCTGAACTTGTGGGAAACACTGATGGTCACACAGATCTCTCGAAGAAATAATGACCCAGGGAGCCTGAATGTCTCGGCCAAACGGTGGCTGATGTGGGATGATGTGTCACAATCAGACAGGAACACTGGACTCATTCTGGAGGCAGAGATGGCCCAAGTGTGCACCTCTAACAGCTGGTCCACCACTGTAGTCCAGACTGAAGTATCTCAACAGCTATTGGATGGATGGGCATGACGTGGTTCAGACATTCGTGTTTCCCAGAAGCTGAATCCTTTGACTCTGGTGACCCTTTGACCCTCATCAGGCCCAATACTTTGGTTTATGACCAAATGCTGCCAAACTAATGACATTCCCATCAGCCTCAGCTGTTCTTTGTGTTTAGCACTAATTAGAAAATATTGGCATGTTAATCTGAGCTGAACACAATGTGTGCATGTGTTTTGATGCTGCCAGCGTGTGATGCCTTTGTTTCTTGATCAAACCAGTCCATTATCCTTGAGTCCAGACTGACTCTTGCTTCTGATGTTGGGAGAAGGAAGATTATTTAAACATTAGATTGATCTTTTCTGATGATGATATGATTCTGTTGGCCGCGTTATGTGTTTGTTAGCTAGGAATGATGCTTTGCTTACTTTCTTGTTTGGCTGTGACTCTTGGATTTCTACAACTACATGCCTGATTGTTATGAAAGTAGCTGTTGATGCCCCAAAAGATGACTCCTAATGATTTTATTGACATCCAGTTTCTTGAGTGCCACTGTCAGGCCGAAATCTCTACTTGTACACAGAAAATGTAAAAATCGAACTTTCTGAACATAAGAAGAAACCCTTTTAGATTTGACCTCTTGCACCACTTTATGGACAGACTTTGGTTCATTCGTCTCATATTTGGATGAGGACTGTGAAATTTGCAGCTTGCAGTCTCTGATGAACTCTGATGTCTTAGAACTCGAAACATTTGAATCATTGAAGCATTTCGCTAACAGCACTACAGAGGATAGAAGACCTTCAGGCAACACAACCATATTAGCAAAATATACTTTTCTCCAGTAAAACAAAAGACAACTTGCTTGATTGCTTTTACTAGCAGAGGGTTCAGTAACTTGGGAGCAATTGTGTGGAGTTGACAGTTAAATGGATTCTACAATTAGTGAATAACATAATAACCCGGGAGTCTTTTCTTTTAGCTGGCAGGTTCATTCTTCAGGGACTCCTGCTGTGTAACTGTGAGCTCACCAGAGGAACATGTAATATTAACAATAATGATGATATTCAATTGAAGGTAGATCAAAGGTGCAAAAATACAGATTAAAAGTTAATCTCAATAGACATGTGTCACATTAAAGCTTTAGAAAGGGAGTGTTCAGGTGCAGTATTTTATTAAATTGACTTGAAATATTAATCGTAGTAATGTTCATTAAGGCACGTTCACGTCCGAGTGGTTAAATAACGTTCTAAAGAGCTAAAAGGTCAGTCACCCTCTTGATTATTGGTAAAATGAATAAAAGGAAAGTTGTTCTCATGAAGCTGGCATACATCTGGAGCTGTGTCCTAATTCCATACTAGATACTAGAACACATTATGTACTACTGTTCATACTAATGTCATAGTATGCAGTGCAGTGAGTACACAAAGAAATATGTATTTTCTGTTTTGTGCTAGTAGGACGTGATACATGATGCTTATTGATGTGACCTTGTCAAAAAAAAACAATAAAACTTTAATACTTGATTTCTTTGGTTTGCTGTGGTCTTCCTGGAACTGTTTGTTTTGAGTATTTCCACCTGTGGTAGTGGCCCAGATACTGGACTGGACCCTGCCAAGTATAAGAGGATCTGTAGAAGTGACAGTCTGGTTGACCTTGTTTCAAATGGATATTGCGGTGGGAATGAAAGAGTTTTTGTAAGTCCTCTTTTTGGCCACTGGTGCTCTGAAGCGACGAGTGGTGAAGGGGGTGCGAAGGGTCCTCAGTGATGGAGTCTGCCTTTCTTTTCACTGCGTTACTGTAAAGGTCTGAGCATGGGGTCTGAGTGGTGCTGGTGATTTTGGTTGCATGCTAGCTGAGTTTTTTCTTGCCCTGTGAGGAAGTTGTACCAGGATGGAGTGTTGAATGTGAGGACTGATTCGACATTAAAACCTTTCAGCCTCCTCAGGAGAAACATGCTCTGTTGGGGTTCTTTTAAGACCCCGTCCACATGTTGTGTGAAGGATCTCGACCTGGTCCACCACCTGCCCCTCCAGCCTGGTCTTATTTTTGGTCTTTGGTCTTTTTGATGTTCAGTTCCACTATAAGAACTTGTTTAGTTTGACATATCAATGGAGACTTATGCATCTGATATAAACAGTTTTTAGTTAACTTCACTGAAATACTCAAATTCTGGCTGCCGGCTCTATTGAGGTCATTGTCCGTTGTCCATTCATGTATTTGCGTAGTGCAGCACAGCTGTGGATGGTGAGGACCCCCGCTGCCGGGTCTTATTGGTGGTCGGACACAATGACGATAGACTGCTTAGCATTAGTATGCAGTAGTATAGACGTGAGACACAGCTTTGATTTTAATTAGAGGAACACTGACATGAGCTGTTCAGTGGTATAGAAGTCATGCGTTTTAAGTGATGAGGAGGATTTGGATAAGGTGCTCCTGTATTTGTTGTTTGATGTGGGGACAGGAGAGAGATTTGTTGAGGATTAATGTAAAGCATTTTCTAAAAAGACTCCAGTACAACACCGTTATTCCTTTTTGAGAAACTTCCTGTCTCGGCAGTCTGGTTCAACAGAAAGCAATGAACACAGTGAAGCATGACGTGCTAGCAATAAGCAATATGGTGAAACATTCGGGAGAGAGGGATGCAGGGGAAACCTTGGCACCCTGAGAGCATTATTACGTATGTCTACAAATCTAAGCCAAGCTTTCATCTGATGAAAGGCATGAATACACACAGAATACACACCCTGCACCGCGCTGTGTAAGCTTGTCCGTTTTTTTGCCTGACACTTCCTTCAGCAGCTGAAAGGCCTTTTTGATGTTCAGTTTGCCGCCCTTAGAATTTTCTTTGACAAGCAGACGTATAAGCTTGATAAATATTTGATTCGGGGGCCCTTGTGTTTTAAAGCACAGAAGCCCAAACAAAGAGCACCTTGCTTGGCCTTGAAACATATAAAGTAAAGTAATTCAAACAGCCAAAACAAAAAGTGTTTGCAGCCAGAAAGAAAATTAACTTTTCTTATGAAAATATAAACAATTTCATAATTGAGATGATTCCCAATAGAACCGCAACACTTAATCCATCCATCAAACTATGGAGAGTCAGTTTTAGTCAACATTTATTCTGGTCCCAGTCTACAGTGTCCGGACTGAGAAATCAACAGCATGCAAGTGGCAGTAGTGTGGATCACACAAGTTAAATGCAAATCACCACCAGTGTAGACGGCTGTGCTGATTACAAAGGAGACCGAACATTTAAATTCCAGCTAAAACGGGTTGAAGAACGACAACATAAATTCATGAATTCATCAGCATTCAGTCATGATGGGAAAAGATGAAAACTGCAGGGGGGGGGTAATAAAGCAGAGAAACAAATCAAAGAAGGAATCAATGAGAGATATGGAGTCCCTCCCTCCAAATGTTCTCTGAGGTTTGGCAGACTCTCCGGCTGCAGGCTGCTGGGTATCAACCCTCACTGCTGTTTAACTACTGACCAAACTGCATCAGTAGCAACGAGAAATGAGAAACTCTGAAATACTGACAGATGAATGAAGATGGTTTTCCAGATATCTGGTGTATAGAAACTGAACTCTGCTTCTCCAGGTTTAGTTTTGACAAGCAGACCTGTCCCCGGCGATCTGAGAGCTCTGAATAGTTCATAACCTGGCAGCAGACGTGTACAGAAATATATTTTGGCCTTAAACCATTCAGCTTCATGAACCCACAGTGGTATTTTAAAATCAGTTCTTTGACACACAGGAAGTCAGTGCAAAGATCTGAGAACTGGGGTGATGCGATCCACTGTCCAGGTAGCTCTGGATCGGGCAGCTGTCTCACTGTGTTTTTACAGAGACATGTAAAGACAACATTACAGTAGTCTCTAAATGTCTTTAATATCTGCTATATCTTTAAAGTGATAGCAATTTATCATTTTGTAATGGACTTAATGTTGAAAATGTAGGTCTGAGTTAATGAATACAGCAGTTTCAGTCTTGGTTTGAGGTCTTTAACTTGAGCTCTTGAAGCTGTGCACTGATTTATAATCTGTAATAAGTAATTTCTTGTTTGTTTGGGCACCTAAAGCAGCTCTTTCAGTTTTAGCTTTGTATAACTGGAAGAATTGTGATATTGTTACGTAAACCAGTGTGTCGTCTGCACCGGTTGATGGTTCATTTTGTTGTTTTCCATCATCAGAGTTTGTGGGAACATGTTGAGGCCCAAGAATGGAGCTTTGGGGAACTCCACACAACATTCTTGTTTGTTCAGATAATAACATGAGACAGGAGACCTCTGGGCACAGGTATGTGAAGACCCCTCCATTCCTACATAGGAGCAAGACACCCAGACTCTCAAAACGAGTCTTTTTGTGTCTCTTTGTAGTTGAGTCTCTATGTGGTGGTTTTGAGTCTCATGTGAATGGGGGAAGGCAGAAGTGATGAGAGTGGAGGGCTAAGGAGGAAGAAGTGAAGGAAGTGGCCATTTGTTTTGTCCGGAGGTGGAAAGTGGAGCTGACAGTAATAACAAAGGGGCCGTGAATCAGAGCCATAATTAAATGTGAGCCTTGGACCAAGGTGAGTCTTGGAATGAAGTGTTTCTTGGAGCGCCGGCATGCGATGTCCAGCCAGAGTCTGGCCAACGATAAACAACAGAGTGGAGGAGAGACGGGAGGGCAGCCAATGTGGGGTCATTTTTGGGGGGTGTTGGGGGGGAGGATATTTCTATTTTAGCCTTTATTGAAACAGGTCCAAGGGATAGATCAGCTGAGCACAGCAGTGACTCACACACAGTGCATTCAGGCGCTGTAGGGATTATGGGATACGGACTGTACGAACAGGAAGCAACACTCGAACGTCACCGCAAAGCTGAGAACAGCATCTGTGGCTCGTCGCTAAACAAACGTTAGACTGGTTAAAGTGGAGTTAGACGAGATACTGTGTTCAACATGTGTTCAATCTGAATGTCAAAACAAAAGACAAGAGAGGACACAAGCAGGCATGAAATAGCTCTTGGTGGCACAAATTGAGGCAGTAAAGTTGAAAATTGTTAAGACTTGAGCTTTGTTTGTATGACTGAGTGAGACTAGAAGAATATGGAAAGAAACAAAATGTTTTGAGACTTTTTTTGTGGTCATTTTGCTCGTTAGATCTGTGTGTTTGCTTCAAAAATACGGCGGACGCATTTGTGTGAATTTTATGCAATGTTTGTGGTTTGCTAACAGTTTTTGTTGATTGAAAGTTGATTACTTTATGCAGCTCATTGCTCATTTAATGGCCATGAGGAACTAGAGTGTGTGTGTGTGTGTGTGTGTGTGACTACTATCTCCTCCAATTTCCTCCCACAGTCCAAACATGCACATCAAATTATGCGTAAGTGTGAACGTGAGTGTGAACACGCTGTCTGAGTGTGTCTCAGCCGTGTCATAAACTGGTGGCCTGGTGTAACCTGCCTCTCCCAGTGCATGCTGAGTACTGCAGGCTGTAGACTGTTGTTTTCTACAGACATTGTTCCACAGCATCCAGACTGCATTGAGACATAAAATAGTGTCAAATGTGGCGCATTTATTGGCACCAAACTTAATGAAATAGTATAAAAATGGAAGAACCTCTAAAGCCTGTCCATCAGCTTCATTCTGGCAGCAGCATCTTGTTTTAATGCTACAGTTGTAGATACCGATTTCTCTTGACACAACTTCAGTGAAAAGCAACCATTGTGTTCATAAAATAACAAAAATAAAACGGATAATAAAAAACAATAACTCAGCGCAAGACAAACCCACCATTACTGAGTAAAACTAAGGGTGGGTTCAAAGACATAAAGCAGGTCTTTACAGTGTTTGAAGCAGCAGTTTGACAGACAGTAATGATGGTTTTGGTCGAAGCTCTTTGCCAAAAGTGTTCTTCAGGCGAGTTTGTCCTCCATCTGAACTCCATCATTATCGGAAAATCAGCTCGTAGCCTGCAGACAGAACTGTGAGAAGAAACCTGGAGTCTTCAGGAAAACTGTGACACACACACACACACACACCTGCAGGAGCATGTCTACAAATGTACAAACACAACAAAACGTGACTTGTGAAAGCACTCACCTGAACGTAACACATTTAAACACATTCATCCACAGAAAGTTGTTTGTCATCAGCAAAATATATCATCAGCTACTGTTAGCTGTGATTTACTGCATTGTGTTGCAGCTTTGAGTCTTTGAAACTTCTTACTTTCAAAAATCTTTAACTCCTCTCCTATTTAAGGCACATATCTTCAAAATGTCAACATTTCAAGAGAAGTTTTGAGACATTGTCTTTTTGAAATATTACAATAGGTTTTTAAAGGATTTTAGCTTGTTTTCTCAGCCAATAAAAGAGCTTCAATCGTTCACGGTGTCCAAACATTTAATCCAAAACCCCCAAAACTTTGTTCTAGCACACTTTTCCTCGTTTTGCGTATAGGTTACGGGGAGTTGGGGAGCTTTTATGTTTCACGATATCCGAACCTAAACCGCTTGGTTCAGTTCATTCAGGCTGCTGTGCAAGCTGTCAATCAAACTCAAAACCAAAGTTTCAACTGGACTCAGTGGCATGTGGATTTTCACAATAGTCACCATATCAAGTCGACAAGGACTCTCATCGTAACTGACAAAAGGTTGTCTGAATTTTGAGCAAAGTGTTAAGCTGCTCACATTCACCTGAGTCTGTGGAGAAGAAAACAGTTTGAATACTCAGTGGACATTTGTTTTGGACTATGAAATGTTGTGTGTGTGTGTATGTGTGTGTGTGTGTGTGTGTGTGTGTGTGGCTGCCAAAGGCCAGATTTAAAGTCTTGAGTTTTCAGTTCTGATGATACTAAATGGCAGACGTACAAACAAAAAGAAAAAGCTTCAGGCCAGTTTCACTGTCGAGCAGGAAACGTGTGTGTGTGTTTTAGTGTGTGTGTGTGTGTGTGTGTGTGTGTGTGTTTTAGTGTGTGTGCAGGTGCAGCTACATCACAATAAACAAAATCAGTGTTTTTATTAAGTGTGAAGCGAAGAGAAACAAAATGAGCAGACTAAATGTAATCCAGCTCTCAGTTACACCTCCTCTCTATCTCATCAATAAATTCAGTTTCAATTCACCAACCTTTATTGGCACCAAACGCACAAACATCACATCAGCGTCAGAGTTTTTTTCTTTCTGTCTCTCATCAACATGACTGAGATGACATTTTCTGCCCTCCGCCACCTCCCAGTCCTCCTGCGACGCTCCCTCCTCCTCCACCCTCCGCCGCTCCTCTTCACACTGCTGCCGTGGCAACAGAGGATGAGGAGTGAGGAGGGAAGGGGAGGGGAGGGAAAGAAAGAGACAGTGACAGAGCGAGGGAGAGAGAGAGAGACAGAAATAGAGAGAGAGGAGAAGATTGGTGAAGATGAGATTGGAGTCTGGAACCAGAGGCGAAACACAGGGAGGACTGCAGTTTGACTGCTGTGTGTGTGTGTGTGTGTGTGTGTTAGGTTGCATAATCCCACTTCAGCCACTGGTCGAAGCTAAAAATGAATCCAGTTTTATGACAACAGTCACACAACCAGCAGTCTCACTCTTCGTCTGTGTGTGTGTGAGACTGTATGGAAGTGAATTCAAGCTGAAATCAGTCCTGTAGTCCAGATTCCTTTCAGCTGGTGTCTTTGTTGGCTTTGAATCTGAGTCTGTACATCGTTCAGACCAGCAGCTCTCTCACGTGGCAGCAGGTGTCAGCCGCCTCTCTGACGATGACTCAGGCTAACACAGCAAACAGGTGAGTGCAGGCGTTTTGTGGATGAGACACGACTTTTTCTACTCATACTGTAGATGTTCTGCTCAGATACAGGATATAGAATGTGCTCAGGATGTAAACTGTGCATTTACAGTTCAGCAATGGGTTCATGTGGCCAGTAAGGATGTTTCTCTTTGTCCAGCTTGGTTTCTGGGAAAGTGTCGTTCAGGTCAGGACAGTCGAGAGAGACAGGAAATGAGGTGAATGACATGCAGCAAAGGTTCCTGGCTCATCAAACCACCAGGATGCTCCAGACACAGTCCCTGAACCCCCTGAACACTGCGGCTCCTTCACTTTCTGTTTCCCCCACTGAGAGTTCAGACACATTCTGTGGTGTCTTCTGGGAAATGTAGTCACAAAGGCTAATTATACTGAAGGTCATGTTAGAAGAAAGTGGGAGGATTAAACCAAAAAGAATCACAACACAAAAGTCACCGCCTGAGCAGAAACAATTAGCTGATTTATCAGTTAGTCATTAAAAGGATTTCTTGCTTCAAAGACTTTCTGTTGTGCTAACTTGTGATTGGCACATTATTTATTCATAAAAATACTAATAATTTGTCAGGAAAAACAATGTTTTATCTCCCTAAGGTTTCCTGATGTATGTCAGACTTCCCCTTTGTAACATATATCAGACTCTCGTGTCTTTCCCCTCTCTCTGCCCTGATGTGTCTTTGGTGAACGTGTTGACGTCTGCGATCAAAGAACTGAATTCTACTTTTCGCACCAGCGACTCCGGTTAAAAAGTGTCACCTTAGGAATTCAGATGGAAACGAAAACATGGAAACTGACTGAAAGAGTCGAAGCCTTCACAGTTTTCCTGCTGCTGTGTGGAAGTGAAAGAGAAAACATGAAAACAGAGGAGGAGGCAGGTAGTTAAGATCATTAAATGAGGTCAGGTCACTTCCTCATGTTTCACTAATAACACTCAGTAACAAGTGTGTGTGTGCTCAGTCTGTGTGTGTCCATGCGTTACATATTTGTGTGTTTAAACTACATTTGTGTTTTCTGTTTCTTGTGTGTGTGTGTGTGTGTGTGTGTGTGTGTGTGTGAAGACTCTGACAGTGTGTGAGAGTCTTTTAAGTACAGTGACCTTTTCAAGGTAAGTGATACACTTTGTAATCCTCACAGACAGAAACAGTTCAAAAGGATTCACACCACAGAGTTATCATGTGTGTGTGTGTGTGTGTGTGTGACCTCTAGTTGCCCCTCACACCACACTGCACATCTTCCCTTGCAGCTACATGTAAAGCAGGTTTTCTTCCTTTGTATCTTTGAGGTTTTCAGACAGACAGACCTGACCCAAGTCAAGGCCACACTTTGTAGTTCTTTGTAGGTCAGAGGTCTGTCCAGAACTCTTATTTGATCCCACTGAGACCTGAGCACGTACTGTATCATCTGAATCAAAAGGCATGATGTGTGTGGGAATGGAGACTCCAAAGATGCTCTGGGGGAACGCTGCTGTTTAACGGCCTTGTAAATGGTTCCAGGACTGACCCAAGGAACACGCACTTTAAGAAAAGTGGGTTTGGAAGATTCCTACATTTCCAAATAAGAGAGATGAGATGAAGTGCTTTATAAAGGCACCAATGTTTCCCTCATCTCGGACGAGATATGCTCTTCTTGAAGCATCGTGGGGTTTTAAGGTGTTACAGTCCTGAGAGAGGAAGTTAATACTGAAGTACATGTAGTAAAGTGAACACACCCCTATTTAGTGACGATTACAAGTTGCAGTTGCAGTCTATATGTCCTGTACATGTGTTTCGGGTGAAAGAAAAGGTGGAAACAAGTGCTGTTGTTCGACATGTGATGTCACCATGATGGCAACAAGAAAGCTGGATAAGTGGGAGCTGGACAGTTCAGGGTGTCTCAGGTTCTGTTGTTACAAGTGCTGGTGAGAAAATCAAATCCAGAGAGAGTAACAGACCCGTGAGGTTCATCAGACACCACGACAACACGAGACCGGAGTTTACAACTCTGGAAGGTATCACAGTGACAACTATTCAATTTTCTGTCTGGATGGTTACAAGGTGAGCTGGCCTTCAGGTTACAAAGTAATTACCATGTATATCATGTCGGATGACATGAAACTGTGTTGCAGCATAATGTGAGAAAAGGCACATTTCCATTTTTACTGATGATGTTGGCATTTCCCAAAATGTTGGATTGTTCCTTTAAAGCTGCAGCTCAGGCGCAGTTAAGATCGGTGAAGAGCTCTCCTCCAGCTGAAGAAACAACAACTGGCTCTCCGTCTCTGATTGGATTTGATTTGCAGATTCAGCCTCTCGTCTGGGCTCTGCAGTCGACTCTCCTGTCTGCTGCTGCTGCTGCAGAGTCTCTGCGTGCTTTTGCATTTCCACCTCGCTGGCAGCCTTCAACAGGAGAGTGTGTGAATATAGATATCGTTGACGATGGCCTACTTTGTGTCCAGAATAAAGCTCCACGAGATGTGAAGACAAGACAAGACAAATGAAGGTTGGAAAAGGACGAAGAGGAGAAAGGAAGAGAAAAGGTGAACTAGGAGGAGAAATAAGAATAAAAAGAGAGGAAATAATCAAATAGAAGCAGAAAGGTGAGGATGAAGGATTAGAAGCAGGAAGAAGACAGGAAGAGACAGAAACTCCAGACCAGGAGAGGCCAGGAGCAACGTCAACACAGAACCCAGATCAGCTTTTATCTGTGATTCAGCAATTTATCTCCACCACCACTTCTGTCATCCCTCCATCCCCCACCAGCTCCACTGATCACTACAACCATGCAGGAGAAAGGAGAGGCAGGAGTCGCCTCATGTCACCTTCTCCTCAACTGAAGCAGTTTCTCAAATCATCTCCGTCTTTTCACTCTGATGTTCTTAAGATTGAAAACAATCCCCTCTGCTTCGGGCTTTATTCCTCTCTTAAAGGAACAGTCCATCATTTTCAGAATCTCATGATGGATGTTGGATAGTTTCGTCTCTGTGGCTCCAGAACAGAGATAGATCCAGGATGTGTTTAGCCTAGCTTAGCACAAAGAGTCCAAGCAGAAATATATCTCATCTCTTGTATGTACGTAGTAATGGAAAACATTAAATAGCTTTTGACTTTGGTTACGTTTATGGTCTGCACAGAGGAGTGCCAGATGTTTCACATTTCAGCAGCAACATCTGTTCATTCTTTATTCTAAATGGGAATTGCTGCTTGACGAGCTTCTCTGCCTGTAACAGAAGCGTCTACCTGTGAAGGAGACGACTGCAGCCGTATTTTAATGTCAAGATGGAAGTTATTGTAGTTCTGTGTGTTACAGTCATCAAAGCCCAACAAAGTGCAGTCAGTGAGTTAAATAATCTGTGTTGAGTTCTCACGTGAAAGTTTATCTTTTTTCATAGACTCACTTTTTGTGCCTTTGGCTCTCATATCATCTGAAATGTACGGTCGGCTCGGCGGCTGCAGCAGGCTGCTGGACAGCGGACGGTGTCTCTTCCCGTATCTAACTTTCTTGGTGTTGTCCGACAGCCTGCTGGAGGTTTTGCAGGTGGACTCTGACACACAGTAACTGGTAAACCGATGAGTGAGTAACCAGTGATGAAATGTAAAACAGACACGGGTTCTGCTGGTAGTTTTGACTGGAATTTAAAGGTGAATGGAGAGACTGGAGAGACAAACAAGGTGAAGAAATGTGGAAGCACCTGAGGAACACGAGCATCCGACCTGAAAGGCTGCCGGTGTCCTGAAAGCTCCCATCAAAGCTGATTCTCCTTCCTTCACACTCTGCTTCTTGTTTTTTTTCGTCCCCTGCTGTGAAGACTCCTCTTTGCACCTGAATGGACTAAAAACTTGAACCTGCACTGCTGGTTGCCGTGGAAACGGGGGGCAGGAAATATGAGTTAATTGGAAAACTAAACAAAATACAAACAAATAAAAAAATGTATCTGGATTGAAATGTTAAATGAGGCTGCATCTTTGGAAATTGAGCTTTAATGGAAGAATGATGAATTTTAATTAAAGCTGAATGTTTCCGAACATTTTCAAAGGCTTTTTCATAACCGAGTTGTAAATTACTGGTTAATTACGCTGCTGATGCATTTCTTCTATGCTACATCATTGTGAATAATTCAAAAAGGATCAAAACATCAGCGGAGAGCAGGATTCAAATGTGATCTGTTCATTTTCTTCACTGAGTCCAGGTCCAGTGAAGAAAACATCCAGTGCTGCCTTTAAGTTCTGGTCCGGTTTGTGTTCACACTGATTTCTTTTAAACAAACCAGGAGGAGTAAACATGAAGTCCCATGGACTGACTTTACTGTATCATCATCCCAGTTTACTGTATCATCCCAGTATCATCCCAGTATGACAACAGCTGCTTGTAAATATATCAGGTCAAGTGACAAACAGGAGCTTCTTATCTTTTCCATCATCTGTGAGGACAGACAGTGTTTTTTTATTGACACAGTGCTGTCTGCTGCTGTGACTTGTAAATGTCCCCGCTGTGGGATTAATAAAGTCTAAGACTAAGAAACATTGTAGACACCTCTCATAAAAACACTGAAAACGTGTCTTCAGCTGCTATTGGCCAGTGAAGCTGCACAACAGCTCAGATATGCAGATATGAACAGCAGCTCAACACGGACAACCTAACTCTTCCCCCGTGCACAGCCAGCCAATCACAGGCTTCGGTCACGATGACTAAATAAACACTCCTGACTCCATCAGAACCAAACCAACACAAAGTCACCTTAAAATACTAAAATAATTGAAAAAGGACTCAAGCATGCTCTGCAATAATAATAAAAAAGTGACAGTGTGCACTCTGTGTAGTTTATGAAGTCTGACTTAAATAACACTAAGAGTAGTATACAAATCATCTCAAAATATTCATTAAAATCACAGATTCACAAGCTTCATATCTTCAGTCTGGAACCAGTTTTGTGGAGAAAAAGGTTCAACATGGAGGCGGGTCTGCACTAATTGTTCACATTCGGAGGACGAGGTGTTTTCCCTCCATCTGTAACTGGGAGTTCGATTCGGCTGCGTAATTATATGTCATTTAGTTTAACATTAGCACACTATCATTCTGCTGTGTGTGTGTGTGTGTTCCAGCATCTGCGCACCAGAGTGTGTGTGTGTGTGTGTGTGTGTGTGTGAGCTGAGGCTAATAGCTTCAATAACGCTCCTCCATGAATCACTTCAGTGTCAGCAGTCGTTTTCTAACAGGCAGAGCTGCATTTTTCATGTGATGGATGTCTCATTTTACAACAACAACAACAAAACTAAGCTTCTAGCTTAATGTGAAGGAAGCTGCTATTAAAACCTCTCACTCTGGAGTCACAGTGTGCAGGTTAAAACATCGTATCTCCAGACTGGTTCTCAAGAGACAACAAAAAGGCCTCACTACACGCAAGGGACACCACCTCCTGCGCCGGTACTGAACGCTGCGTTTGGATGTAAAATGTGAGCTGTGGAATCTGGCAGATCAGCACATCAGGTGGATCAAATCCCATTAAAATGAAGATTATAATTGAATTTATCTGATGAGACTCAGTAGAAGTAGAAGTCACGAGCCTCTGCTCAATGAGGTCAATGTTATAGACAGCTGATAGTCATATTGTCATCACATCAGCAACATTACACCATCACCACAGTTTTAACGTCTGTGTCTGTAGAATATGTCAGACATAATTCATTTAACTCAACACTTTGAATCGAGCACTCGCCTCTCAACCTTTGTCTGTCTGAAGGAAACATGGATGAAATGTGTGATGATGTGAAACATCCTGTTATTGATGACCATCAAAGGTAAAGACAGAGCTGGCAGCAGCAGCTGTCTGTGGGTGGTGTTAACGTTTTCTCTGTCTTCAGAGAAGCAAGTATTCCTTCAGCTGAAGTCAGAGGCTTCATTATATTCATTATATAGATTATATTCACCTGTTTATATCTGAGTGAATGACAGCTCACAGATTATACATCTATCTATCTGCAGCCACCTATTGGGCTCTATTCTGGGCAGGCTGAGCAGTTTGAGGCCTCTGGGTGAAGCAAAGAGCAGTCACCATCTGGATGACTGTGTCACTGCTGCTGTCACTCAGAGCCCTCAGGAAACCTTTCACACCTTGTCATCCTCTCTGTTGCCCAGGGTCAACCGACCAGAGGGGGGGGGGGGGGGCCACGTCTCCCCCAAACAGGCCGACTTCAAAGGCTTCACAACCTGCTGAAAGGTTAGCCCTCGTCTTAAAGCACACGCACCTTCTCAGCCATCTGATACACCACACTGCTCAAAGAAATCAGCCAAGAGGAAGAAGGAGTGAGAGAGACAGGACTCGTCGGTCTGTCCTTCGTCTCACAGTGTGTCATATCAGCCGCATTGTTTCAGGAATTCAACACGTGTAACAAAGTTCAGTGTAAGACTTCTTAACATGTATAGCCGTCAGTGAGCGTCGCTGTCACATTCTGCCTTCAGGCCCTTTCATTGCCCTCCTCCTCCTCCCGTCCACCTGATGCCCTCACACCTTTGCACCTGTCTCAGTCCACCTGCTCACCTGTGTCCACTTTCCCTCATCAGCCCTGCAGCATATAACCGGCCCGTTTCCACTCGCTGCCTCTCCTCTGAGCCCTGTATCCTGTACCTGAGTCCTACCTGTCCGCCGACCTGCCTGCACCCTGCACCCTGCACCCTGCATCCTGCACCCTGCACCCTGCCTCTGTTACCTGTGGACTCTCACTTCCTTCTGTTCTCACTTTTTACTCACTCCAGTAAGTGAACTGCTCCTGCCTGCCCGGGCGTCTGTATTTGGGTCCTGCTCCTTGCTGCCTCGTCCTCACCTGCCAGCGTCACCTGTGGTAGTTTATATCAGCTTTAGCTAATTAAT
Source organism: Enoplosus armatus (assembly GCF_043641665.1). Taxonomy (NCBI): domain Eukaryota; kingdom Metazoa; phylum Chordata; class Actinopteri; order Centrarchiformes; family Enoplosidae; genus Enoplosus; species Enoplosus armatus. The sequence goes on from NC_092195.1 coordinate 21,434,960, forward strand.
ATTCTTTTCATAACAGCTACTATGTGCTCTGAACAACTAAGCTGCTGACTGTATTGGGTCAAAGATTGTTTGTGAGCGAACAGACACGTCACTCTGCGACTGTTTTCGTGATCGCAGCGTGTTTGATAAATCAAAAGGATTCAGATCTTATAAGTGGATTTGATACTAGATTCTGATTCAATAAAATGCTATCAAACCCCAACCCCAGTGCTGCTAAAACGTGGGTGACCTACACTGTAAACTGTACCTGAATGCATCCTGTGTAGACACCTTGTGTTACCGTCCGTGAGCATCAGGAAGTTCAGGCTCGATTAACACCAACATGGAGATGGCAACATTATGGGATTTCATATCTGGAAGTTTGAGAACTTGTGAGTAGAAGCGCGTTCAGCTCCCTGGCCAGCTAACCGGAGAGGCATCTCCTGAGATTCAAACTAATTCACTTTTAGTTTTTTCTCACAGAATCTTACAAATGTATGACTTCCATTACCTATTCAGATTATTTCTTTGATCAATGGCAATTTTGTGCAAAATACTAAACAGAGTCTGTCAGCCTTTGGTGCACATTGAGCTCTGCTGACACTGAGAAAGTGTGGAGGTGCAGGTCTCATCGGGTTCAGGATTTGAGATGGAATAACGTCGGTCCTGACGACGTTTTAAAAACCAGCCTGCTTTTGTCAGGGACCCTTGTTTCAAACCTTACTGTGAATGTCGATGGTAAATCCCCCATCATCACTGTAAACTGCACATGTGTAGTGGTAGACTGGGAAGCTTGTAGCAACAGTAACTAAGGAGGTTTAGGCTCAGCAAAAGGTCAATTCTACCCCTGATATCAACCCCAGTAAAACCTGCCGTGGACTCCGGCCTGTAAAGTTTTCGAGCTTTGAATGGAAATCCGACAACATCAGCAGATGTCGATGTTTGACACTGACTTTGTGAAGATGTGAGTTTTACAGAAGCAGAGCGAGAAGACATAATGAGGATAGCTGACGTGAGGAAGATTGTGGGATATGACTTCCTGCTGGAGGAGCTCTGTTTGTGTCGCAGCCCGGCGAGACTTCTTCTGTGGCGGGGAGGATCAGCGGATAGACGGGGGCTCAGCTGATCTGACCGCTGGCACAGAGCGGAAGGAGGATAGAAACACAAAGGACAGATGGAGGGATCACAGAGGATGAAGAAGAGAGAAGATAGAGAGGCTCGAGGAGAGATGGAGAGTGAACAGTGGAAAATACAGAGATGTGTAGAAGGAACAGACAGTCGAGGGAAACGGCGGGAAATACTTGACTGAAATAATGACTGAGTTTTAAGGGAATACTAAATTTGTACCTGGGCGTCTCCTGTATGAATAACCAGTTAAAGACAGTATGAAAATCACACTTTGAACCATAAATTGACAATGTTTCAAGGCTTTCTGAGGATTCGCGAGAACCATTGACAGGAGAAAAGATGGAGAGCTTTGACAGTGATGACGAGACAGAGATGGAGGAAATAAGACGACCATGAAAAGCTGGCAGAGGGAGGAAATGACATTGCAGAAAGAAGAAGAGGCTAAAGAACAGTATGAAGGTAAAAAGAAGAGGAGGAGAAATGTCAGGAGGAGAATAGGAGGAGATTCTGCTCCGTCTCTGTGTTCAGGTTTCAGACCTTCCTGTAATCCAGCTTTATGTCTGCCACGCTGTCACTGCACCTGTAATCTGCTTCCCGCGCTCCTGTAATCTCGCTTTACCTCTGCTTATCTTCTGCTTCCCGCCGAGGGAAATCTCACCACTGAGACGCTCACTTCACTCAAAAGTGAAAAGGAAGCCATTTTCTGCATCTTCCCATTTTCCCTCCATCTCCAGCTCCAAATGTCTTTCACTGATGTGAAGCCCCCTCCTGTATTTCTCTGTAGCTCTTCTCTTTTATTTATTTTTCCTTCCCGTCTCTTTAGCCTTTTTGTTCCGGGGTCAATATTTCGGACCCTCACCTCCTTAATCTTAATGTGCGGGAGTGTTCGTGTGTGAGATTAGGCCTCTTCTACCACTGAACTCATTAAAAACAGTTTTCTAGGGAAAAGGGAACGTACTTATAAAGCAAATAATCCGCCCTAAAATGGATTGTGTGAAAACCTGCTGAGGCTACATTTAGATCACAAGTTTATGATTTTGTACCGGACAATATTTCTTAAGGCGGTGTGACACACCAGATGTTCCAACAGATAAGGAAGTACTCAAGTTACAGTAGCTCAGCCCAGTATCCTGGGAATGATGTGTTCTGTACGATGTGATTTACATCTCATGCCAATGCAGGAAGTAGTGTGTCCCGTATGTAGAGACGTGGAGGTCGGGGTGTTAGCTGGACATGTAGCACGTCTGACTCCACGTTATATTACCCAAACTGAAACCAAACCACTTTGCTTTGTTTTAGGTCTCTAAGAATCTACAACAAAGGGTTTGAGGAGGCAGCTAGATGTTGTTGAAGCCAGTTTCAGATGAACTTAGATTGTTTTGTTTTACAGTCACAGCACTTTAAAGTGTCCCTCCCTGCCGTGAGAATGGCGCACCTTCGCAAACGCAGCGAATTAGTGCCGCAGCACGGCATGTTACAGTGTGTCAGTAGGGGGCGCTCAGCTTACACACAGGTAAACCCACTGCAGCACTGGGCCTCGGGATGTCAGTCCTCAGTGGGCACCATCGCGCCCTGATCGTGGTCCAACGTGTTCTGTGCTTTCGCATCACCAGTCAGGGAAGAAGTCTGTGCGGCTGAGATGGGGGGGGGGTCGCCTCCCGTCCTGCAGTGGCTCCGAGTTTGATGGCCGCTGTGATTACAATCACCAGTTTACCAGGAAATGAAAAGCACAAGCTGTTAAAACGTCCGGACTGCGTTCACAAAGTAAAGCCTGTTTATTCTTACTGCCGGCGTGTCGCTGTGATTGTGTGTGTTACTGTTTGATTGTGCCGTCTCTGCTCTGACAGGCACTGTGCTGTCCCACGTCTCTGATTGGTGTGTGTGGTCGCTCCTGACTGTGATTGGCTGTGAAGCACTCACAATCGGGACCGGTTTCAAAGTCCTAAAGATAGGATCTATTCTATACGTTTATTCTTGACCTCGGAAAGAAGCCGACGTGGTTGGAAGCTCCAGAGCTTCTGCGTTGACCTCAAGTTAAGATTTTTTGAAACAGGTTTTCTCGATGTGATACCAGACTGACATCACCGTCCTTCGTCTCTCAAACAAATGCTGCTTTATTTTGTTAAAATCCACCCAGGCTCAGTCAGTCCATGCAGAAATCTGCTTCTCTGCCCGTCTCGCCTCCACATCTTCTCTTTCTGGCTTTCTTTCACTCAGTCTAGCAGGTCTCCTTTACCTCCTCCATAAATCTCTGCGTGGGTCCCTCTCTTACTCTCTTGAACTCCCAACCTCTTTATTCTGATGAATCTGTCTTTCATTACCCGCTACGCCGCCTCCACCCTCTCCGCCGCTGCCTACAACATATTGAGGAGCTGGTACATAAGTCTCCTGAGTATAGCGCCAACAAAAAAGATTACACCGTCTCAGAGGGGACATGCAGAGAGAGGAAGACAGAGCAGAGGCACATTGGTAATTTATGCCTTTTTCTTTCAAGGAGTTCTTGTCTGTTTGTCGAGAAAACCAAAAGAACAAGAGACAAAGAGGGGGGATGCTTTTACAAGCTCAACATCTCATACAACACTGCAAAAAAAAAGTGAAAGGGAGTACAGAGAAACAAAAAATGTATTTATGTGAAAGAAATTGAGTAGTCTGTAAAAGTAAAACTAGCAGACCTTGGAGAGGTCAATGAGAGGTTTTCAGGGGATGAAATAAACTTAACTGCAGCCATGTTGGAGCTCAGCTCTTTGGTAGAAACTAACCCTAACCCTATTGGACGCATTGTTTAATATAAATCAAAACCAAAACCTTCCTGCTCAGCAGGCCGCTCGGCTCTCGCAGCAGAGGCTCGTTGATTTGTCTTCGATTAACAGCAGCTGTTGGTGATTTCCATGTGAAAAGATGTCTCTAGAAGTGGACTACATTTTGCTGGAAGGTTTTTCAGATTATTACCTTTATTTCAACGACACATTAGATAAAGTGTCGTCTGTAAAGTCGTCTGATGAATGTGCCGTCTGCATCAAGGGTTACTTATGAGCGTCATCATTTATTAGGAATAGATTAGTTTGTTACAGACAGCGAGCACAACTAACTTACCTGTGAGATCCTTCTCCATCACACTGCGTCATTAAGCGGTGTTGAAGTCGTGACGCCCTCGGGACGCTCCGCTCCGGCATTATGGCTTTTTGAGTGTGGCGGCGCGGCCCCATGTCGTACCCATAATCATTTAATGACCGTCCTCTCAGGTATTACTGCCCGGCTCGCACCATGAGGCAAACAACATCAAAGAGATTGATTCCTCTTAATGGGTCATTTCATAATGGAGGGAAATGGAGTGGGCGAGCGAGGGTGAGATGGACAAGGAGAGAGCGAGGAGACGGGAGATGGCGTTAAGACAGACATGAAGATGCTGTGTTTCATATTAGGATGATGTCTTGCAATGTTAATTCAGTTTTTTCTCTTACTATGCAAATGAAATGTTACCATGAAGCAGTCTGCATTGAAGTGATGGAAAGACGCAGATATGAGGAGGGAGGGAAGATGGAGGGATGTAAAAATAGAGCAAGAGAAGGATAGAAAATGTGCATTTGGGGGATTTTTACATTTAATACCATATTTGGCTTCTGCAGCCGTGTGTGCACATGCAGGCTAAATGACGTGTGTGTGATTAATAAGAGAGTTGGCATTTAGCGCCATGATATCTGACTGGTTTGGATAATTACACCAGGAGAGAAAGCAGAAGCCGGGACTTTATCAGGACGCGTGGGAGTCTGAGCATTTTGGGGGTTTTATTTTTTTCCTTCCTTTTTTTTTTTTTTTTTTAAGCCTCTCCACTTAAACGGCTGCCAATTCACCTCTGTAATTTTTTATTCCAAAGTTATTAATGTCTGAGCTGCAGCGAGGGAAGATTAGCTGCAGCCGTGAGGAGAGGTGAAGAGGAGGCAGAGTATTTATAGGTTTATTATCATCAAAAACACTTGAAAAGTCGATTCTGTGGAGAGATGCAGCGTCGAAAAACAATGAGCTGTAAAGCTGGACAGAGATTACACCGCAGAAAAACAAAGCAGAATATCTGATGGAAATCTATAAGGCCTCCCTTCCTCATTACATTTTGTTTGATGCAGTTTAAAACCAGGTGAATTTGAAATCACTGTCCACCAATCGTTGTCTAACTTCCTGTTTCTGTCCTGCGTCTTCCTCACCTGAACTCAGGACACTCTGTCGACAGTCTCAGCAGCTCCCACGACAAACGGCTTCAGTTTCAGGTCCGGCAGGCTAAACTTCAACGTGCAGGAGGTGGTTAATTAGTTAGAGTTATTATTACTTCACTATTAGATGGGGGTGCAGTTGAGAGACTGGACTAGAGGTTAGGTACATAAACAAAATCACAGTATTGATTCATGCTTTGTCACTCAAAGCTGAGTCTCATTAGATAGAGAAACGACCTGCAGCCAACTGCAGCCTAGAAGGAATGAAATCAATCTAAAAACATAACGTATGTTTGGAAAATGTAGACAACGGTTGAGCAAACAACCCAACACGGATCTCTAAAGTCTAATTGAATCCAACCGAGTCCCACTCACTTCAAACCTACAAAGGGCACAATGACATATCTCATGTAGAACCACTGCTCAAACTCTACAGAACTGTGTGACCCCACCACCCATGTAAGAAGCTGATGGAGGACGTCGGTCTCCGTGGCCTTTAAGGTGTTAAAACCTACAAAAACACTTAAGGTCCTTTTTTTAAAGTTGAACTGAAATAACAATTCATTTTTGCAATAAAATCAGAATAAATATCCTCTTTGTTTTGTAGTTGTAATGACCAAAACGACATTTAAAGGCTAGTTAGCCTAGCCTGCTAGTATTTACCTTCTGAGTGGATTACTGACACTGAGCAGGGTTGTTAAACCGGAGGCCACCACCCAGAAGCTGTTTTATCCTCTTCTGATCAATGGAACAATATGCAGTAGCTGCAGTATCACCATTCATACGTTTCTATTTCTTACATCAAACGTGAATAGAATTGAAAGAAAGCTGCACCTCCTGCAGTCAAACCAAACCACTGCAAGTCTACACATTCAACGATCCCTCCCAGATTCTGGCAGCTGCAGAGAGACTCCATCATGTTTTATCCTCAGTGGAGTTTAAAGTTCAGACGCAGCTCAGCAGCAGTCACATCTGGATTAAGAATGTCTGTTGTTTGTGACTGCAGGGACTGTCCATCAAGGGTTAATTAAAGGGTTATTCTGCTCCTGTCCGTAGATAAGAGTTGGACTCTCTACCAACTCCAGCTGACTCGGCGCGAGTGGCAATCACATGGAGCGCAGTAATCATCACGTTCCCCTCGGAGCTGCTGCTCCTGGAGACAATTTAGCCGCAGTGCAGTCTGGGAAAATGGCAGCCCTTCTTCTCACTGACACATGTGATTAACGGAGGACGTCCGATTGACGCGTCTTTTCCGTCTCCGAGCATTAACGTTAGCACCGCCACTTTTGGCTGACGAGTCCCCCCCCCTTCTCTCTTCCACTGTAAATGTGTTGACAGCTCTGGGAATTATAACTCCTGTGCACATAATGACTGTAGCCTTTTCTGTGCGGTGCATACGCTGTGCACAGTTTATTAGAAGGCTCTCGCTGAATTGTAGATCTATTTTTATCATAATTGTCAGGAAACGCTCCGTATGTGCATAAATCACCAACCACATGCTGCTAAACGGAATTGAATAACCACTGAAAGCCACGATAACCAGATGTTTTCAGACACTACAGAAAGGAAATCTAAATTACATGCAAATTCAATGGAAGAAACAAGAAAGTGGATGCAAATATTGAAGGCAAATGAATGTCCACTCCAGTAAAACATGTAGGATCCAAGAAGCCCACATTTCCCTTCAGAGGACTGCTGTCATTAAAAGAGCTCGGTGGAAAACCTTGAGGAGAACATGATGTGAGGTTACAGTCTTCTCATCCTCCACATGCATTTTGCTTTTATGTAAACACCAGCTGTTCCCCCGCAGCCAAGCGAGAAAACCTTTTTTGCAATATTTAGATTGTTTTTAATCGCCGCTCTATTTTATGCACAAATTGAAACTTTGCATAAACATAATGTTGACATCTGGTAGGAGACACGATGCAAACTGATCTCCAGCATCAAAGTCACCTTTTGTCCTGGTGGACAGCAGCTGTCATTATTCACAAAGAACCGATGCTTTCTCGATGTTGGTGTACAAGAAATGAACTTTCACTCATGCAACAAGTACAGCAACACTTTCAAAACTAAGAGAACTGAAAGATTTTTCCTTTGTTTGGGTTTCATTTGTGGGCCGTCAGCATCATTTTTTCCCAACTATGAGCAGCTCCTACATTTCTGTCATCCGTTGCATAATGAGAAAACCAGTGTCAAATAACACTTCACTCAGTGATTTCTGCACGCTGCTGCTAACAATTCATTTTGTCATTGAGACTCAACAGATTTGACTCTGCAGCACGAGTACGAATCCGCTGCTGAAAGGAAGTGTTTGTTCTTGAAGGGATGATGTTTTTGGTCTCTAATAAATGGATATTAACAGACAGGCAGACAGAAATATGCTTTGCTATTATGATTCCCAATATTACCCCCATTAATTGACTATTTCACCAGCAGAGAGAAAGTTCAGCAGCTGCCTGCTGTTCTCATCAAACAGGAATAATTCAGAGCCTCAGAGTGTGTGTGTGTGTGTGTGTGTGTGTGTGTGTGTGTGTTTCCATCCACAGCTCCACCAAAGGTTGGGAGAGTGTGTGTGTGTGTGTGTACATTGATGTTTCTGTATAATCTATGCAAGTGTGCTAAAAGTAGAGGTTTATACTTTGTATTTTATGTGAGTGAAGTATGAATGAAGGGCTTCAGTTAACTGTGTGTGTGTGCGTGTGTGTGTGTGTGTGGGTGTGTGTGTGTGTGTGTGTGTGTGTGTGTGTTCATCCTCTGTGCCTCCTCTAATTAGCGCTGCCTGTAAATATTTAATGTCCGACAGCGGAGCAGCAGAGGATGCTAACACAACCTGCTAACACGGTGCGATCACAGCGTCATGAGGCTCAGTTTGCTTGCCGAGCCTCCGCTCGTCTCCGCTCGTCTCCGCCCGTCTCCGCCCTGTGGCGTTTCTGACACTCGCTTCCTTCGTATGTTTCTGATTTAATGTTTAACGACAAGAAACTGTTCAGGGTGAGAGAAAATATTCAAATAGTGAGCGAAGAGGTGAAAGCTCAACCTTGTTGAACTGTCAGTCAGCGGGATTAAAAAGACAAAAGGGTTATTAGACATCTGCGATTCTTCCTGTCAGCCGCAACACTTGCATTTATTCATCTTAATAAAAAGGAATCACCTCAAGTTCATCACTCAGCAGCTGATTCTTCACTCCTCATCTTTCATTGTTAAAGGACTTCATCTCCCAGTGACAGCAGTTACCTGCTGTGTTTTAAATTCTCTGCTGTTTGTCATTAAGTCAGTCGACAGGTCAGTCTGCTCGATCACTGTGTCGTATCTCGAAGACTTTCTTCTCTTTTCAAGCAGATTGGGATTTGACTTTGCTGCCTCTGTGTGCAGAAATGACATCGTCCTTTCCTCCATCGCTCTTCATTTGGCTTTTTTTTCCTCCTCCATGTATCCACTGCTTTCTTACCGGCTCGTCCATCCATCTTAATATTCCTCCGTCAGCCGAGTTAACGAGACAGGGAATGAAAGACAGAAAGGAGGGAGAGCTGGAAGGTGTTTGTTGTTGTGATCCAGCAGCAGGACTTTAAAGCCACACTGGGCTTCACTTCCTGTCTTATTATCCTAAATGTACCTCATGCATTCAAGGCTGAACATTAATGACCTTTGCTGACCTTTCACTGTGCGGCTAATGACTTCACTCAAGCAGCTGTAGTGCGTCCACCATCTTTGTAGTCTTGCTCAGATTTCCAAAATGCAGGAAATCTTCAACTACCCTCACAAAACTCCCTTTTAAAATCACTTTGAATTCATTTTGAAAAGTCCTCACTTCTCTTACTGAAACATGAATAGCACCCATCAAACACACAGTGTATGCCGTATGCAGTCAGTTCAGATGGTTTTATACAAATAAAAGTCATCTTGCCAGATTTCAAATCCTCTAAAGACTCTTCACATTACTCTGCTGGAAGAGGAATCATAGAAACATCAACACACCCTAAACACTTTAATGTCAGTTTCATATTTCCATAGATATTTACTGAGTTGCATTCTACATAATACCAGTTTATCAAATCCCAAAATGCGTCTTGCTGCAAAATCACTGCAGTCCTACTAAACTAATCTACAGCCAAATGGTGATGGAGGTCCAAATTGGAAGAAAAGAAAAAGAACCTTGAAGCTGCAGTGACTGTTAGTGAATGAGGGAGGATTTTACCTTGAAAAGCAGCTGCAGGAAGTTTCATTTTATTCTGCATTATAGACAAATATGTGAAGTGTTTGTGAAGGATGAAATCTACAGATAAGAAAGTTGTATAATGAAGTTTGTTGTGTAGACAGGAGAAGTGCACATATCCAAAGATACCTCGAATTCTATCATTTTTATCATGATTAACTGCAGCCTAACATGACTTTTTCTTCATTCAAAACAGTAACAGAATGACACACATAAACTTCATGTGCCCTTCCTCATTGGCTGAGCAAACGTACAATACAAGTTGAGCTTTGCACGAGATCCTCCTCTGCTCTCATCTGTTTGCTTTCTGTCTGTTAGAAAGCATCATGGGAAAACATTACGGACATGTGTACAGTTTACTCACGTCTGTCTATGGTGACTGAAAACATTATATTCTTGGAAAGTCTGTGTAACCTCACATCGAGTCATGGCTCCGGTTTGTTAGCAAGCGGGAAAGCCCCGCACGTCCCTCAGTGTCGGCCGCCAGTCACATCCACACAGCGAGTGTCGAGGATGTGTTGCCACGGAAACAAAGCAGTGAAGGAGGGGGAGGAGGCTCAGAGGAGGCTCAGAGGACCACAGCTTCCTGGCAGCGGAGAGGAGGCTCAGATGCACCATCGCGCTAACGTTTGCCCGTGTGTTCGAGTCTTCCAAGTTCACTTAACTCCAGGTTCAACATCGAGAAACGTTTAGCCGTTAACGTGAGCAGACGGCAGATTTGTTAGGAGGAGGAAGGAAGAAGGACAGACAGAGACAAACTGAGAGCCAGGGCGGATCGACAGAGAGAGAGTAAAGAGGGAAACAAACAAGCTCATAGACGGATAAACAGAAGAAGACAGTGACGGAGAGGGACAGTGACAGACAGGAAGGGAAGGTTTCGGCCGCTCGGCTTCCTGCCGGCGTTCAACACCTCCCAGAGAGACGGGGAAGATCCTGTCAGCGGCGGAGGAGGGAGTCATGTTTTAATTTTAGCACCAGTCTGATTAATGCTCAGCTCGGCTCGCTGGCCTTTTTTACCACTCTGAGTCTCGTCCTGGTGACAGGTCGGCCGAGGCCAGACGGGCCGGAGGGCAAACAAAGGCAAACTGTCAATCACTGCTGCATATCTGGGTTAAAAAAGGCTGATGGAGGCTGAAAAAGGAGGGATGACTCTCCTGCAGAGGAGGGAGAGAGACGGGGGGGTGGAGAGAAGGTGATGCATGCTGATATGGTGTCTTGTTTAACCTTACATTAATTCAATATTTATTTAGGGATTTATAAATGCTTAATAGACAGTAAATCAATATTTATGAGACAGCTAATGAATCTGCCAGGACACCATCAGCATTTTAATGCTACAGTGAGTCTGGAATAAAATCTGCCACAGTGCAACCAAGACGAGTCTCAAACACAGGCATGAAGGAAATGATCCATTCATGCGTCCGTTTTCTGACTCTTCTCCGAGTCCGGGTCGCGGTGGCAGCAGACCAGGAGGGTCCCAGGCCACATGGGATATATAATGCTACAGGTCATGTAGAAGCTTGTGTTATGACGAACTACACAAGCAATTGTTGGTCCTAACGCCCCACGTCTGTCGAGTTGGGACACCATCGGGCTGATATCATGTAGCCTGGTCCTGGCATGACCCTCACTCATTAACTAGACCCCAAGATACTTGAACTCCTACACTTGGTCCAGAAACTCACTCCCATCCACGAGGAACCAGTCCACCATCTTCTGGCAGGGTACCACGGCCGTCCTCTGAGGAAGACCTTTGCCCGTAACCTTCAGCAATGACATTTTTATAAAATATGAAGCTCTACTGACACTGACTACTTTTTCTACTTTTGAACTTTTTGAGCTCCCAGTTGGAACGCACACCTTTTTTTTCAGATACCATAACCTCAGACTTGGAGGTGATGACTATAGCCCCTTTTTAACCTTAAATGGATTCCCCTAACTAATTCTAGAGTTTACAGTTTAAAGGGGGGTCGGGACGCCTGACAAATTGGACGACCGGTCACCAATCAGACTGTTGGATTTGGATGAATTTCTGGCAGATCAAAGATTTGCTCGGCTGTCTTGCAGTTTGAGCAGTTCAGTGATCTGATTTTCCACATGGCTGCTGTCGAGAGATCTGTTATAAACTGTGTCCAGCTTGTTTTGAAATGATTGGAGTAGTGTTTTACATGTCCCACCAGGATAGGCGTAGGGGTCTATGAAGCCAGGACTTGACTTATCTGTGTTCTTTTGACCTTTTTCACATTTGCATGATGCAGTTGAACTTAACAGAGAACATCTTATGTTGAAAACAAATTATCCTGCCGTGTCGAACTCTTTAATCCAAATTACATTTCCAAATCGAGAAGCTTCCAAAGAAATAATGTAAAAGCCAAAACAGTTCTGTCAACACTGAATCTTTTCTCATCTATCTGCTTTGCGCCGAGCTTCAGTCCAAACACCGTCTGAAACAAATAAAAGCAGCTTGGCGTCACGTCCAGTCACAGTGAGCATGTTGGCAGTCACATCATCTGGATTCCTTCTTGTTTGTATTGATGGCAGCAAAGCAGACGTTTTAGCCCAGTGTGTTGCTGATCGAGCAGCGTCAAAGAAGTCCTTTTCCATTTGTTAAGAATCACTTCACCCGCTCGGTGTCTTTGCCTTCATGGTGTCCAAACTGAAAGGACTAGACTGGGAGGAAATGTCTCACATTCACCCCCACCACATTGACTTAAGCTGATATGTTGAACTTGTTAGCAAACAGCTGCTTATTTCCACCTCCAGCAGCTTCAGAGCAACACGGTCCTTCATGTGGAGTCGTGTTTGAGTCTCCTGATGGATGAAGTCCAGTCTGGTTCTGGTCTCCTCCACCTCCTGAGGGAAACATCTGGCTCTTTAGCTGCTAAATGCTGCACCATGTCCAGCAGCTGGTCTCTGAGTCTGTCTTCTGTTTTCTGCTGAGCAAACTTTCCCTGAAAAAAAGAGAAAATGAGAGCGAACCAAAAGTAAAAGAGGGAAGCTGCAGATTCAGCTGATAATTCTCTGTAGGTTCGTCACTATCAGCGACCCCTTCCACATTGTTTTCCATTAGATGCATTGTTATTAACATATCGACTGTAGCTGCTTTAACCACAGTTAACCATCAATAATCACAATCTTTCCTTCATCTTAACCACACTGTTGTTCCCTTTAGCAGAATTTTTTAAATGTTGCCATTGAACAAATATTAACGTCCACACGTGAAATGTTAAAGCTTTCACATGTCATCTATAAGATAGAAAAATAATAATTAAATGGAAGTAGAAGTTGATGTCTTCAAATTGCTCAAATATGCAAAGTATTCCACTGACAATGGATCTGTGAAAAACAGGAAATCCTCACATTTTTAACGGCTGAACCAACAAACATCAAAGCCAGCGTGTTGTGGCAGCACACGCCTCCTCCTCTGCAGTGTGAGACCTGTTTCATCTCCACAGACGCTCGCTTCTCTCTGTTGGTGTTAGCCTGTAGAGGAGCCGGTGTCACGGAGGAGACTGAACCTCCGACTGTTGTAGGTGTGGATGATCCCACAGGAGACGAACCTTCTGTTCATCGCTCTGCTCTTCTTCCTCACATCTTCCTCTTCACTCTCCGTCCGTCTGTACTTCGGTTTCCTCTATCGCTCTAATCTCTGTCTTTTATTCTGCCTGTCCTCAGCCAACCTCTCTCTCTGCTGCAGTGGTGGAAAGTTACCAAGTCTATCCAAGTACTGTGCCAGCCTGATAATCAGACTGAACTGTCTTTTCATTTTCACTTCATTGTACAGCCGGACAGTGTTCATGTTAGCCGATTCCTGTTTGGGAGTTAAGGAGAAAACTATCAACAGCTGTTTGATGTTCCGCGTTCTTCACCAGCTGGTCAATAAGTTTGTCACAAAACCAGACCCAAGAGCCATAAGAGGCAGTGTAGTTTGATTTATTATTAATATAAAACGTATGAGTTCTTTCTCCACCGCAGATTAAAAGCAGATTCTTTAAAGCAAACATCTTCCCTTTTTCTGGTTTCTGTTTGTCTCATATCTGCAGTTATTAAAGAACAAACTTTCTTGTTCGATTTGTGAAACAATGCACTCTTTATATCAAACCGCTCGCTTCCTCTCTCTCTGTCCTCGTACGCCGAGCTTCTTCAGAGACTCGCCGTTAAACACAGCTGTTGTCATGATAATACAGGCTTTGTTCAGAGCTCAATCACTCTGAGCTCCATTTTCACATTTTCTGTTGTTTGTATCTGTTGTATTGTCCGTCACTCTGGTTCTCTTTTCTCTCACTATCTCAGCTGTGTTTCCTGTCCTCCCCCAACATCTCTCTCTCTCTTTGCATCACTCTATCAGCCTCTCTCTTTATATTGTTTGGTGAAGGTCAGTCTTTGACATTGGAGCATGTGCTCTCCACATAATGAAACCAGAGAGCTGAGTTCTGCTTGTCTGAGTCTTTTTTTCTGTGGACAGAATTATGTAAGAATTTAATTGAAGTGAAATCCATTCATAAATGGCTCTTTGAGAGAGTTGAGATGCTGCCTGGTGATAATTTATATTTTCCTTATTATCCATAAATCTCGTGCTCAGACTCAAACCAACAGTGAATGTATCTACTAACAAGTAATGTGTGAGTATCGCAGCTGATATATCTTCTTATTAAATCACATCAGTGAGCCTCACTGTGTCACTGGGTCACATGTTTCTTCATCACCATGAACACACACACTGTAGTTTATCTGGACTCCCACACACACACACACACACACACACCGTCCTGCTGCCACAAACACTCACTAGAACTCCACATGTGGATTCATCCGCCGCTGAAAATAGTCCCCGACAAATGCACCATTTCTGCCTGTTAGTTTGATAAAAACTACAGCGAGCAGCTGTTGGAGGGAATGACTGAGCCTTTTGAAACATGAAACTATATATCTGTGAGGTGTTTTTAAAGATCGGCGTCTTCAGTGGTTCTGGGTCACTTTCAGTTTGACCTCCAAGTAAATTGGTTTGGATAAACTGGAAGTAGAAAACTGTTTTAATTAGTTCTTGCGTAAATCTCCACATAGTAAACCCAACAGCTGCACGTGAATCCAGGTTCTGGTTCTGTGGTAGTGGTTAGAGGTTAATCCCAATTCATTACATCTACAGTCTCCATTTCTACTCTGCTAACACTGTCCTCACCTAGTGCTGTAATCTGGGAACAAGGCGACATCAAACAAAGTCAGATGGGTCAATAAACGCCAGCAGTCAGACAGAAATAGACCAACATGTAATAAAGCAGAAACATCCTTGAAGACTTTTGGCTTTTGTTCAGCAGGTTTGAGGGTTTGCAGCTAATCTCTCTTTGGTTATTAAATTTTATGCTCAAACGAGTGTTGGTGTAATATCGGCACTGTAACATAAAATGAAATGAAAGAAATTTTCATTTTATTGATTCATCAATTTCATTTTCCCTCCTTCTCTTCTTTCCTCCTCTCACCTTCCTCATTTCGTCCTCTCCTCCTCCTCCTCTCTCACTCTCAATAAATCCATCCACACCTCCACACATCTCTCCCCTCTCCCTCTCTAATTGACACTAAATCCACCCCCCACTCTCTCCATATCTCTTTCGTCCATCCTCCCCTCCACCTCCTCCTCTTCCTCCTCTATATCTGCTGACAGTGGAGTTTGTTGTTTTCCCCGCTGGCTCGCCTCGGGAGCTTTCACCCCGGCTGTCCAACTCTCCCGGGTGCAGAGGAGACCCAGGGGTCAATCAGTCACCTTCACACTGCAGCTGCCCTCCACTCGTCCATTCGTCCATCTCCTCCTCCATCCCTCCGTCCTCATCCCGTTGTTGCAGTGTTTCTCCTTCAGTCTTTGTGTTCTTCTTCACTCTGTATCATCTGGAGGAAATTTACAAAAAACTATTTCAAAAGGATTTTAAATTTGTAGTAACTATTTGCATGTCTTTACAAACAGTTGTTTTGTTCTAATTATGGTAAAAAAAAAGAAGAAGTTTATCTTGAAATCTGGTGGAGAAAATTTCCACAAATACCAAATATGTCAGACTGGATTTTGGGGAAATGTGTCTAAAATGTTTCTCAAGAAATGTAGAATATTTCTATATGATGGGGAAAAAGGTTTACGAACATGGCAACAACTCTTGTCTCAGTATCAAATGTAATCTCAGAATTTCAACTCTAATCTCAGTCCTAAACTTTCTGTAACATGCCCACTTCCTTCAAGATGTAGAAAATGTTTGTAAATCAAGTTTCTATGTTTTCATTGCCGCAACTTTACAGCTAGATGTATTATATACATGGAATGGGTCATTTATACTGTTTTTGAAGAAGGTGAATTGTCATTTTTTTTAAAAGCATGCACATGTTTTCACTGTCTAGGAGAAAAGAAAACAGCTAACTTTGGTTAAATTCTTCTGTAAAGAGGTGTAACATGCTGAATATGATTGATCTCTTTGCTGTTTTGGAGCAACAATCTAACTACGTCTTTGTTTTGTTCTGATTCAGTTGGAGGAAATCTTCAGTCATCCATAAACTGGATGTCAGAGATTCTGTTTTCAAAAGACTAAAGTGAGAACATCTCATTGAGATCAACAGCTATATAGAGTTGAATGTCGTCTGCATAGAAATGAAAGTTCATACTGTGGTTACGGATGATGAGCCATAGTGACGACCTATAAGACTGAGAAGTAATGGACCCATTTGTTTGTTTCTTTGTTAGCAGAAGTATTGGGTGCCAACACAGGATATTTTATGTCTTCCTTAATGAGCATTTTAGCTATTTTCTTCTGAACTTCTGCACTGATGCGTGTACAGTCTTGTGTCCCAGAGACAGTCTCAATGTGTGTTTTGCAGGTTCTGATCCAGATTTTAAAATTGAGACAAGAAAAATGGCAGCAGTCATTTCTTCAGACACTTAAAATAACAAGTTACATTCAGCTGAATCATTTGTATCTGTCAGGAACAAAGGTGACAGTGTGATGTCCTCTTAGGGAGGAGGACGGATGGCTGAGACCACAGTTCACATCAGTCAACATTGTTTTCTGTTAACCATGACCACCATCTTTATCTAACCTAAACAGTTTTTATGCCCAAACCTTAACCGTAGAGTTGGCAGATGAGAAAGCGCTCAAATGAAACACTTGACTTCCTCCCTCTGTCTCTCCTCTGCGTCCTTCATTCATCTCTCCATCCTTTCATCTTCATCCATCATCCCGTTTCCTCAGGAATACGTTCCTCCCTCACACGGCGCTTCTGCTTCTACTGAAATTACCTGACAATCTTTTATATCGACACCGCCTCCCTCCCACATAATTTACGCATCCTGGAATCCATTTCTGTATTAACATGTGTGGTTCTTTGCCCTCTGAGGAGCCGGACGTGGTCATGGTATACGGAGACGCTTCAGATAAGGCTGTTTAGTCCTCGTCCTGTTGTGTTTGACTTACGGATCTCTGAAGTCAGCTGTTTTTCTCCCGCTGAGCTGAAAAGACATTTAAGATCTCGTTCTTTACTCTCGTCTACTTGTAGAAAAATATAAGTTCCTGATTACAGGACTTTATTTGAGACAGGCCTTTATTTCTAATTTTATTATATTTGAATGTATTCTAGTAAGAAGCCTCACTGTTTTCCAATCTTCTCATATTGTAATTTGTTGATGCAAACTCAACACGTCACCCATCTTTACCTGTTTTCTTGGTAAATTCAGTAAAATGTCCATTTCAGCAGCAGCTAGGCTTTTATTGTGAAACACCTCCATGAAGCGACTTTGATAAACAGCAGCTTTTTGTGGGGATTCAGACAGAAAAACAGGCCTGTTGCAAAACAACGCAGCGGTCTGAGATGGTGGGGACATGTCCTTGTAATTACATGTCTATTACAGACCACATCCTGTAATTTCCCGATGGTTATGTTGATGAGTTAGATTACAGAGGAGCACAGTATTTCATTCCCTTCTGCCCCCGTTATATTAACCCCGTCGTGTTAATTTGAATAAATAAAAACTTGGAAGAGATTTAAGAAAGAAGACCTAACAAAGCGCTGGTGGTGAAGCTTTCAGCTTAACGTTTCAGGAAATCTTGCCCTCTTCTTCACTTGTTGTTTTTCTCGTCTCCTCTGTCGATACCTCCCACTCCTGTTTCTAAATTATCTGATGAATAATGTGTCGTGAAACTCTTTAGCTTGTCGATAAGTGTCTCAGCGCCGCTGCCACCAAGATGGATTCCTCTGCTTTTCTTCTGCCGCTGAGTGATGAGCTTTAGATAATGTTTTATTTTTTCCTCCAGAAAATAGATAAATACAATCACACGACAGGAAGCTGAACTCCTCCTTGTTTTTCTTCCCATAAACCCCATCTGTTCTTTACTTGTTTTCTTCTTTTCAGTATTCCCTCTCCATCTTCAGCTCCTCAGCAGCTGCACAGACGTCTATAAACCTCAGCCAATGATGACTCCGATCAGGGGACATTTACATCTGTATGCAAATAGGGAAGTGTGAATGAACTGTGAACATATGGAGGCATGTTGAGGTAATTTAACGCAAATGTGAGTTTAAATGACTAATTACATACGTTCATTGTAGTCTGGCTCACAGTTCAGCATTTAATGAATCCTGAAGGTTGAGTAAATATGCTGCTGGGGGGGACACTGGTGGAGATATTTAGACACATCTTGTACATAATTACACGCAGCAGACTGTGGACTGAGCAGATTACATTTCTAATTATCTAAATGTTTTGTGCATCCTGGAAATCTCACGATTTGAAACGCAGCTTTCTAGACAAACAAAAGTTCTCGAAAATGTCAAAAGTTGCCAACTACTGTAAAACTACTTGTCCTGAATATAATATGGTTAAAATTAGGAAAAGCTGAACTCTGACACAAGTATGTATAGTATAGTATAGTATTGTATAGTATGTATAGTATAATATAGTATGTATAGTATAGTATATTATTATATAGTATAATATACTATGTATAGTTTAGTATAGTATAATATTGTAAGTATATTATAGTATTGTATAGTATGGTATATTATTATATAGTATATTATCATTATGTATAGTATAGTATACATAGTATATTATTATATAGTATAATATAGTATAGTATATTATAGTATGAATAGTATATTATTATATAGTACAGTATAGTATAGTATGGTATTTTATTATATAGTATATTATTATATAGTATTGTATAGTATAGTATATTATTATATAGTATTGTATAGTATGGTATATTATTATATAGTATATTATCATTATGTATAGTATAGTATACATAGTATATTAGTTTAGTAGTATGAATAGTATGAACACTTTTTCTGAGCCTGGATGCTGACCAAGAAACCGTTCCACACCTGAGAGGATGTGAATGAGGTGGCCTGCGGTTTCTGTCAGGTCGTGGTCTGATGGTCTGTGTGCAGTCAGAATGCAGATCAGATCCTCATGTGATGATGCAAATATTTTGTTTATATATTACTAATTTGCAATGCAAAAGAAGTCATTTTTCCCAGTGAAGGAACTGCTGTGTTGTTGTAACCCCCGCCCGTGGTAGGAAGGTGTTGGGGTTGAATGGTGGCCCTGAGGTGTTGTCCTGGGTCCTGCATGTGTTCAGGTTTAGGCTTCTACTATAAGATTAGTGGAGGATTGTGGTTTTGCTTAAATGTTCATAAACACATATTATCTCATGCTTCAAGTCACTTTTGACTTTTTCTTTTCTGAATTTTAACCACTAAAACATTCCCAACACTAATGAAATGTGTTGTCAGTGAACATTTTGCAGACACTATTAGTGTATTAATTATTAGTATTAATGAATTATAGTCGTCTGTAAATGTCAGACAGAGTTGCATGACTCTATCACGACTGGCATTGTTGCATTGTTAGTAAGAAAACAGGAGAGATCAATATATGATTAATATACAATACAATATCTTTTATTCCATCGATCGTGTTTACTTGTTTGCAGATTGTATGGGGGGGTTGAACTTGTGCACCCATCCATTCTTTGTCCCTTTCTGCTTTCTCTTTGATAAACCTCTGAAGGACTATGCTCATTCCATAAAACTTGAAACTTGACCCTGTAACCTGCTGAGAAAGTAGGTAACTGAAGAAGTCGTGACGCTGAGATATAAAACAGACTTTGTAGGATTCCATTGACAAGTAAAAACAAATGTTCCTTTGCTGTGAGAAATCCATCTTCTTCACTCTGTCACTCTTGTTTTGCACCGTGCTGTTTCCTGCCGCTGCCTGCACCGCAGGGCGCCAGGTTTTTTAATTCAATTTCTTCTAAAGCAGACCGGCGTTATGTGCAGGAATCGAACCTCCCTCCTGCTGCCGCCCTGCTGTGTTCGGAGGAGGAAATGTGTCGCGTGTCAGCGGCTAAATGAAGGGATTACCATGTCATTATAGTGGTTTGAGTCAGCAACACTCGCTGCTTCATGATGCAGCCACTGCAAAACAAAATCTCCTTATCCCCGAAGGGAGAGAAAGCTAATATCCTATATTTAGGTGAGCATTAAGGGCCATTACCCGACAGACAAAGTGCTTTATCCGGAGCGCTCCTCTTTTGTTGGGTTAGAGCCTTTTTTTCCTCTTTCATTGCATCTGAAAAGAGGAGGGGGAGATATCATTCTTCACATCAGAAAAGCTCACAGCCTGCTCCGATGTTTCCACTTTTCAGCTGAATGAGATGAGCTAACAGCAGGTCAGGCATGAGGCAGGAAAGTCAAATTTACGATATAACCTTTAAAGCACTGCTGTGATGGTGAAGCTGCAGACGGGGGGGGGAGGGAGAGTTTGGGTTTTTGGAGATTAGAAGGCGTGCTTTCTAACCTTTTGTGCTGAAAAATGTATTCATGTTGACCGAAGCGGCTTCAGTTCAGTTTAAAATGCTGGAGATCCTTTTGTCCTGCTGGGCTAAATCTCTAAAGCTGTTCTTCTTCAGGGATTTCTGTTGACTGGTAGCAGCGAGAGCCAAACACAGAGTGTGTGATGTTTGTGTGCTGGTGGATGTCCCAGGTCTTTATTATTCAACCATTTTACCACCTTTTTTCTAAATAAGCTGCAGTGGTGCAGTGGCACTGCTGCTTCCATCTCATCGCCCTTGACTGCCTTCGCTCCGCAATCTGTGCTTTTAATCTGAAAGTAAACCAAAACAGGGAACAGCTGAGTGGCATTGATCACAGCTTTACGCTAAACTGTCAGACACTTGGTTCTTTTTCACAAAGTGTGATAATGTGCCATCAACCTGATGCATTTTAGCAACGAGGAAGAGATCCATCATTTTGTCTTTCAACTTCCTGTCCACACAGGAAGTGTGACTGTGTCGCGTTGTGTAGTTTGACACCTGCTGCTCGTGATCGCCTTCACCTGCAGTTTAATATCTGATCACTTTTATAATCTAACGTACAGCTGAAGACATGAGATTCTACAGTAGACATCCATGATTATTATTATTATTGTTATTATTATTATTATTATTACACACAGGACATTATTCTGGAGCAAAACAAACAAACCTCCATTTACTTCCACTGTATTAACGTGTTTCCAGAAGTCTTCGAGATCTCAAATCTCCTAAGAATAAAATTGAAACTAGCTGAACAGGTTGGTGTAATTTGGATAAACGCTGCCTTCAGCTGTGTTTGTAAAATCTTTCCGCACCGCGACATTCCCTGTCTGGAAAACCTTGGAGTCCGTGATGTTAAAGCATCTGTTCCTCAGTGCTGCTCTGCTTTGTTGTTGTCTCATTTATGCACCATCGAACAGCACTCAGACTTCTTCTCTTCACTCTCTTCATCATCCACAAACATCGTCTCATATGTCCTCGGGATTATTTGTTTGGTCTGCGGTTGCCGCCGCTCCGACCCTCGCCGTCTTCACTTGTAAAGCTGATGAACCGGGACTTTAAAGCCTCCTGCTCTACTGCACTCGCTGTAAGTCGCTGCGAATGAGTGTCAGCTAAATGCCTCCAATGTAAAAGGAGATGGGATTGAAAGCAGTTAATAGAGTTGAGGCTGTGATTAGCCTCACAGCTGCTGCAGTGAACTGCGGTGGCGGTTGGTATCAGCGAGGTCCCGCCGGCTCTGTTTGCTAGCTGACATGATAGCACTTCCTGCAGGAAAGACCCTAATTAATTATCATTTGTTTATTTCTGCCTGCAGCCATTTCTCGTTTCCTGTCTCAGCTCACCATCACGTCTCTTTCTGCCCAGTTTTCTGTCACTCTGGTTGTTGCTTCATATTCTCTCCTTTTTTCTTTGGTCACTTGCTGTTTCCTGCATTTTTCTGTCTCTCTTTCCGTCTCTGTTTCAATCTTTCTCCCTCAGTTTGGCCTTCTCGCTTGATGTTTTGTTTTCCTCCTGGTTTTCTCAGTTGAATTCAGGCACTTTGTGGGCAAGCAGCAGGTTGTTTTGCAGGTTCAGGCTGCTCAGGATTTCAGGTGCAGATTAGTTGGTGTGCAAACTTGGTGGGTTAAGAACAAACTTGAGAGTTGAGGGTTGAAAAATGAATAAAAAATAGTAATGGAACAGACTTTTTATCTTCTTAAGTCTTCTCAGTCTACATTTAGCTCTGGAGCTACGTTCCACATTAGCCATATGCCACGAGGTTGTGCATGACATAAATTACACCATCTGTCCGTCTGCCCATGTCCACGAGGGTCCACGCGGGTCCACAAGAGTCCACGAGGGTCCATCTAATATTCTGAGTCCATCCTGTGACTCTTTGGTCCGTCTAACAAAATGATTTCTGCCTCTCTGAGACATTTTTGCACGATCAGGACTTTCTGTTCACCGACAATCAGATTGCACGTTCAAACATCACATGACATATATATTATAACTATCAATCATTTAGCTTAGATGATCATGAGAATCATCAGTATCGCTCTCTCTCCCCCTCCTCCTCTTTTATCTTTCACTCTTCTTCTCTCGGCCGTCGAGCTCGTCCCGATCCACTCCAGCCAATTTAAATTCCATTTGGGAATCTCATTTAAATTCATGTGGGACGCCTCATTGGCAGGGCGGCGATAAACATTTAGCGAGGGGCGGGCTGAACACATCAAGACCGTGTTGTTTGGGGGGAGGGGGGGGGGTTAGAAGAACATAACTCAACTGTCCACGCAGAGATGAAAAGATGAACAAGTTGCATGCTGGGACTGAACAGTGGTAGATGTTTGTCGGGGCTCTGCGCTCGCTGTGTTGTTGTTCTGAGAACTTGAAAGCAAACATGCAAAACACACACACACACACACACACACACACATCACGCACACACACACACACACACACACACACACACACATACACATCACACACACACACACACGCACACACACACACACATACACATCACACACACACACACACACACACACACATACACATCACACACACACACACACGCACACACACACACACACACACACACACACACGCACACACATACACATCACACACACACACACACATCACACACACACACACACACACACACATCACACACACACACACACACATCACACACACACACACACACACACACACACACACACATCACACACACACACACACACACAGCTGCTAATGAAAAAATCTCGCTTCAGTCTCTAATCTACTTTGAAGATTTGGACTGGTTTCGTCACGCTCCCTCGCTCAGCCATTTTAAATCTCTCTCCCTCTGCAACATGTGATAGTCTCTTGATCTCTCTCACACTTTTGTTCTCTAATATTTCCTCTCTTTCTCCCTCCGTCTGGTTCTCCTTCTCTTGCCATTGCTTTTTTCCCATCGTCACACTTTGCCTTCTCCTTTTTCCTTTCCTTTCCTCCAGCTTATGTTGTCTCTCCCTGTCTGTTTCCTTTGCTTTCTCTCAGACTACATCCACACTATCCAGCTCATTAACACAGTTTACATGTAAAACACAACCTGTGCCCTCACAACCCCGAACGACAGAAAAGTTTAACATTTGACCAAAGAAATAAACATGATTACAAAACTGATCAGTTTCAGTGGACACATTTCAGTTGTCTCCAAAAAAGTACTGAGATTCCACATGCAGTCTTTGGACAACTTCATTTGACATCATCTTCCTTCGTGGTAATGAACCCTCCTGACCTCCAGGTGGCAGTACAGGCAGAAGAATAAAGATTTTGGTATCTTTTTCCACATTCATTGATCAACTGTCTGACATTGTTTGAAAACCTGTGATTTCTCTTCAGTGTGAGTCGTATCGTGACAGTGTGGATCATGGGAGTCTGACGTCCATCTGATGTACTTAACAAGCAGCATTTTCACCTGAACTCCTCTCAGCTGATACGGGTTCTGCTTCGGCTGATGAATAACATGACAGCACGCTGTGGAGCTCATGCCGTGTGTTGTGTGTTTATGGAGCGGCTGAAAAAACACGTGTGGCAGCGTTTAACTTCAGTAACTAAAAAGCAGACTCAGTATGAGATGTGTGGGAGATTGTGAAATTGTATTGTGTGTTATAGATGTAGTAGTAATGAATCCTCCTGTCCTGCAGGGGGCGGTACAGGCAGCCAGCAGACCATTCTCCATGAGGAGCAGTGGAAGATGCCGGCTCTGCCAGCACTGCTGCTGTCGATTTACGTCGTCGTCCCGCTGCTGACCATGGCACCGCTCTCCTTCAGCCAGGCCAACACCCTCTCTGCCGTCCGGATGGGTGAGTGCATCACATGACATGGGTTTGAATCCCCGCTGCTGCTAGCACCTACACCCTTCAGAGTTGATAGCTTCATTTAAACTCCAAGTTGCTGTTTGAGTGTTGAGTGAGTTTGCATGAATGCCCAATCTGCATTGTCAGCCATGTTTTAAGCGCAAGTTATTTTCTTAAAATAAGATCAGGAAGGCTAAAAGAGATTAGATCCTGTGGATGAGAAGCATGTGCACTAACCACCACACCAACTAAACTTCTAATTAGTGATATTAAACTAGTGAGCACACCACTCTGGTCCAAACTGACCCCTGAATGTACCAGAACAGCATCTCACCTGTGTGCAGTTAATACTGCAGCTGTCAAAATAAAGGCTTTCCATTGTGGTGCTTTAACAAAAACAGTATCCCCTGATATTTTGGGGAATCTGGAGTCAGTTTCATCGTGTTTCATCACGTTCAGATCCGAGCAGCTCTTCCTCTGTTGTTTTTAATCATGTCATATTGGTTACTGTTCGTTCTACTTGAAACTACAAAGTGCTCCATGATGCTACATGATGACATTCGAATGGGTGGATAGCAGCAACCTGTTGTTGGTCCTGGACTGGGACTTGATTGGGACTTGTTGGTCCTGATGTGGGACATTATTGGGACTGGTTGGTCTTGGAACCATCAAGTCCCAATCAAAAGGTGTTTTTTTAGATGTTGTTAGACGATCTGACGTAGACCTGATGGAAAGTGTCATTATTTACCCAGAATCCCACAGTCTCTATAAATAAACACTCACACATATTCTCGGCATTCGTCCTGCTCTCTCTCTCTCCTGTTGGAATGTGTTAACAGATAAAAACACACTCTCCTCCTCTGCATCGCCTCTATTTTTGAGCGCTCCTCCGTCACTCGTTACTCCTCCGGTTTGTTGTTTTTGTATCCTCTCCTGTTTCCTCGTCGTTTTGTTTCTCCTCTCACCACCCACCGCCGTCTCTGTTTGCCATCTTGATTCCTCTCACACTATCTCCTCTCTTTGTTTACCGTTTTACGAGCCCCTCGAGGATTCCCTTTGTCTTTGGCGCTCACTCGCTCGGTGTTTCCATTTCTTCTTCTTCCTTCCTCCTTTTGTTTCTGTCCCAGGTTGGATCATTTGTAAGCGCAAATAAACTCGGCAGAAACCGGATCAGGGAGCGTCTCCATGACTCCCCTTCATGATTCACGGCGAGGCCTGAGCGCCGCTCTGCTATCAGCACCTCTTCCTTCCCGTCCTCATCACGCCCCTCAGAGGAGGATTAAATCCAATAAAAGCAGCGACTTAACGTTGGAAGTAAAAGTTCAGCTCTCTCCTCGCAGCAGATAACAGTTTTTTCCCTGTTCCTCTCTCAGCCCTGATGGCCCTGAGTTCAAATCCCTGTTGCTTTTATCACGCGGGGCTTCGGCAAAACCGGCAGGCACTTACATGCAAGCTGCCATGGCAACCGGGTCGCCTGGCGATGCGTAATGGCTCACCTTCCACTCTTCCATTAGTAACAGCTGACTGCTCCACACACACCCTTACATTTGACACATGAACACACACACACGTCTCTTTCATGTATGATGAGTGGAGTTACAGCGGAAATAACTTTCAGCCTCTCAGATGATATTATAGCAAAGAAAGGCTGGATTCAGCTGCGAGGAGGCGTACAGAGACAGCACTCTCTTTTCATATATGACGGGAAAAATAAGAATTCATATTTAAAGAAGTCAGATTGTATAGAAGTCTATGAGAAAATGACCCTACTTCTCACTTGATTTATGACCTCAGTAAACATTTTCCTAATCTGGACGGAGGCGTTCGGTTGTACTGAAAGACACTCTAGGAGTCGGCTGTTCATCTTTTACTACATTTACAAGCTAACTTTGTTAGCCGCTGCTTCACACGGCGTAGCCAGGAGCCAGGTGCAGTCAGGTTGCAGGTACAGGTAGATGTGCAGCTCCACCCTCTCGTCCAAATATGGTCACTTCTGGTTCCAAAAAACCAAGATGGCGACGGCCAAAATGCCAAACTGGAGGCTTCAAAACGGTAGTCCACAAACCAACGGGGGACGTCACGGTGGCCACGTCCACTTTTATTCAGTTTGTTAGTTTTTGGACAACAATGGAGCTCTTTGGCACAGAGGATGAAGGTATATCAGAATATGATACACACACAACACAACACTTTTTATTTTAAATATTGATAAGTCATATTTTGTATATAGATGGAAAAAAGAAGACAAACAACAATGTGATAGTTTTATATAAAGGATTGGAAAAAACAAAATCACCCCTACACCTAATAATGTTGAAAACGTTTCTATTTCATTTTAAAAGTTCCTGCTGTGCACATTATTTAAATGCATGACATATTTCCCTGTTATTATGAGTCTTCAGGTGAATGGATTACATTTCTGACAACACAATTTCACAAATATTGCCTTAGATATGAAAAATAAAATGCACAAATAGCATTTATGTTTTGACTTATATATTCAGTAAGACTGGCTTAAATCCAACAACAAAGCAGAAGAATTACTTGAGCTGGTCTAAATATGCTGTGCACCAGTTTTAGTAAAATCTGACTTAATTATAAGAGTGGAAAGTTCTTATTATAAAAGCTCCCATATGAAGGATTCTCCTAAGTTGTTCATTTGCATTTCATTAAGGTGAAATATTTGTTTTTATTCAATGTTTTTATAAATCTATGTTTTGAATGGACATTTATTCAAATAAGGTTAAAATAGGTGGAATAACTCACAAAGGTTGCTGGTTTGACTCATTTTGAAGTAGGAAAAAAATAATAAAGCCAATCAACAGTCAGACTGTGTGTTTGTTTATATTCAGCCAGAAATGCTTTTTGACTGCGTTCAGGTGCATGAATGTTTCCTTTTAGCTGCATTTCTCTCTTCAGGTGGTGGAAAATCGAATTTAGTTCCACTCCAACTCACTCAGCTATAACCAAATTTCTTCAAGGTTTGTGATTCAGTAGCTGGGAATTAAAAGGGACTGTGTGAAAGTGTTTTTGTCATTCAAGGACTCAGATCATGTTGGGAAACTGCCAGCAGTCAGATGCTGGTACAGTTTGTCCTCCGCTGGCTACTGTAGGGCAGATTTCTGAGCTGCTGTGGCAGGTAACCAGACATCAGGAGGCACGGAGCAAAAGATAAAAGAAGTACTCAATCCTCACTGCTGTCTCCTTCTCAGTTCTTTACTCTACACGGCCATGACAACACCGGTAGTCTTCCTCAGGTCAGTCAGGGCAGGAGACCCTGTGCGGTAGCCAACCATCAGAATACTCGGCGGGTCTCCGTACATTCATCTGGATGCTTCATGCAAACGAAGACGACGTCCTTTCGTGTCACAGCAGGTGACGTCAGGGCAGAAAAGAAAAAGGCTCCGCTAGTTTAAAAAGAAAATGGTTGCCATGGATAGATAGTCCAAAGTCAGCATCTCTGGGGTTTGCACGTGCTGTCTATGGATCCATTATCATGTAAATGACTTTCTTGTGTTATTTGGAATCAAGACAAGTTCAGTAGTTTGTATTTATTTCTGAAACATTCCTGTAAGAGTCGTTCACTAAAACAATTCTTGACTGTATCTCATGGTCTTCATCAGTGTTTGAGCGAGCTCGCCCTCGTCAAGTTGTTTATAGGCCCAACCATCCACCGTGACCTCTACCCTAAAGCCCGGGGGGAAATTAAGTAAGAGTAGAGGGGGGTTCAGGTTTCAGATGTGCTTTTGCAATCCGACAAGCACCTTGTTTTTAGCTAAATTAGCTTTTGAGGTTGTAAAGCTTCACACGTCATCTCCTTTTGCTACTGAGAGTTTCAGGTGTTTGAGCAAACAACCCCCGCTGACGTGTTGTTGGTGGAGTCTCTGTAGAAAACGCTTTCTCATATGTCTAATTTGTTTTTGTCAGTGGCTTCGATTGTTGTTCTGGGAGAAAACGGGAGCATAATGATTTTGGGACTCGTGAGTGTTGAAGTGGCTGAAGTTTATGCATCAGTTTAGAAACATCATACCTGCAACTGCTAAAGTGGGTCCTGATGAAATGTAAGTTCTTTTATAAACAAGTTAGGAAGATACAAAAACTTTTTTTAGAATGAGTTCATGCAATCTTTCTCTTTTGAAGTATATGAGTGGATCAATAGGAAACAATCTTAAGATCCATGAACACCTGATCAACAGTGACAATCTCTCTATAAACCCAACACAGTGACAAACCTGTACACCTTAACTCGTTTTAAAAGCAGCCAAAACACAGAAAGGAGCAAACCTGTGGGCCAGGAATCATATTTACAAAATCTGTACAAAATGTGTCCTCAGACGACTCAAGTACTTCAGTACCTCGTCGGTCTTATCCATGGAAACAAACCCTCCAAGAAAGCAATTAGAGCCAGCACTTCACATGAGCAGCAATCAAATCACAAAACAAGAACGACTCAGCTCTAATTATCAATCACATACGTTTAACAAGCAGATTCATCGCTGTCCTGCTGAGAAACAACCCAGATCAGATCCGAAACTGTGACTGTGATTAGAGCAACTTTGTGTTTATGTTGCAGATCTCCGGCCAATCACAACCACAGCAGCTCACAGGTCAGCACGTCCCAGTCACATGCCAGTTAGCGTTCAGAGGAGAAAGAAGTCAATCTGTGAATCAGAAGGTTGACGAAAAAGAAACAGTGCTGATTCACACGAAGATGAAACGTTCAGCGTCGGACTCACGATGGATAGTTTAAAATAAATGATCAGCAACAGAACAGAAGAGATCTCTCTATTTTATTCCACACATTCTTCCCCCTTGTCCAAACGTGGCGCCTACATTACCCATAATACAACCCGACTGTCGACAGTTCGGTCATAGATTCAGGTGTTATGTAGCGGCTAATGTAGCTACAGAGGTCTGGTCAGCTCACTTCTTTCTAACTTCACACCAACAAACATTTTGTTTGGACGCTGACTCAAGT
Organism: Enoplosus armatus; assembly: GCF_043641665.1. Taxonomy (NCBI): domain Eukaryota; kingdom Metazoa; phylum Chordata; class Actinopteri; order Centrarchiformes; family Enoplosidae; genus Enoplosus; species Enoplosus armatus. The sequence goes on from NC_092195.1 coordinate 21,464,140, forward strand.
GACATCACTTGAGGACATTCATCAGACTTCACTCAGCTCCCTCTGAGACACTGAAGGCTTCATACTACTTTAAAACATACGCAGTAGTACTCCCCAGCACATGCTGAGGTGGGAAATCTTCAGTTAGTACCATGTAACTCCCTCTAAAACCACAAGCAACCAGATGTCTGTTTGTGTACAGATTCAACAAATTAGATATAACATGGTCATTAGGGAGCTTTGCAGGTGTTTGTAGGAGGATTTTTGAACTTTGGACAGATCCAGGCTAGCTGTTTCCCCCTCTTAAAGCTAGGCTAACTACATTCTGGCCCTAGCTTCTTGTGCAAAGACATGCGACTGACCTTTTCGTCTAACTCTCAAAAAGAAAGCAAGTAAGTGCAGTGGTCAAACTCTGGATGTTTTAAGAGGGCTGGGTGCCATTCGACGAGTCAGTCTCACTGCCAGTGTCTCCGAGTGGCCAACTGCAGTACTGCAACAACACAATCCATAGACCTTCATTATAAAAACAGTCCGTTCTTACTCTTTGTCTTCCACCATGAAGCAAACAAGAAAGCGAGAGTAAACTGTATGGGCTCTTCAGACTCATAATCATGTCTGCTACCAGTTCTGATGATACATCCATGCATCAAAAACTCATTTCTGACGGCAAAGTTTCCAATGAAACAACACAACTCACAGTTCATGTGAATATCTTGCTGGTAAGTTTCTCATGTTGCTGCAGTGATGTACATGTGTACTCCAGGACCTTGTGACACCACAAGGTCCTGGGTGTGGTTACAGGTACAACAGAGCACGCTTGACTACAGCCAACTGTATCGGTGATGCTGGCTGTGGTGAGAGGATTGCATGACGTTGCACAGCTGTTCATGTTATTGTGTCCACGCTCTGTGTGTGACTTATAGTTTTGAAAATCAAAAGAGCCTGAAATAAATTCTCCTCTGGCAGGATTAAAAAGTCAAGAGCGTAAATAATGCAGTGAAGGATTTGAACGATTCAGCAGCATCAGTGTCCTTCAGCTGCTGCTAAAAACCTCCGTGAGTTATTTCAACCTGCGATATCAGTCATTCTGAAGGAGTCATTAGCTTAAATTCATCAATAAATATCTCTAAACTTCAGAACAGCCAGTGTGTAAAAGGTAGTTTGTCACCGCAGGACGTCCAACATTAATCCTTTCAAAATTAGCTTAAAGTACATTTTTCAAAATTGGGGCATAAGTCATTTTATAAGCGAAGGTGTCAGTTTTCATTTGAAAAGGCAAACGTCTCATTTTGGAGGAAAACCCAAACTGAATCTAAATTTCAGACATTTAGTGGAGAAAACTTTGTTCCCTTCAGTGCGACCTCTGAGTCTGTTAAAGCCACCAGCTCAATATTAAAGGTCAGAAACATTACAGAAGCAGTAAATAAACAGAATAAACCGCGATGGAGTGGAAGAGAATCGACCCACCAGAGAAACCAGAAGTAAACAAATCCTTGGTTCGGAAGGATTTTGCCGTTTGAGAAAACGCCACTTTTTTAAAAACAGGCCCTGTGGCTTGACTTTAACAAAGTGTCTGTGCTAAACGCCTCTCAGAGACAACTGCAGGCTTTCTCTCTGATATGAATGGTTTTACTCTTTTGGAACATGTCAGCACTTTTCCTCAGAAACTGCATTTTCTCTGCAAAACTGAGGTTTGATTTAACCAGAAATTAGAATGAATCAGACAGTTAGATAATGAAAAAGTCTCAACACAAGGTCCACGTACCTGGGCTCTGTCTAACATGTGATTGAACTGACCAATCAGAAGCCAGGACAACACCGAGGTAAATGTGAGGAGGAAAATGTGTCACATCTTCCATCCTAAATTTTAGATCAATTCTAAAACTTTTCCTGTTTTCAGTGCTAAAGTCAGTAACATCTGAAACCCTTTAATAACTTGTCTGATTAACTGTCTGAACAGCGAGTAAGAGTTTAAAGTTTTCTTTGCCAAGAGACTGAAGCTGCGTCCTAAATCCAAACTACACACTAATTCTAGGAGGAAAACCTGGAAAGTGACTAAATGAAGTACATCTAAAGAAGTTCCTATGCTTCCAAGAAACTGTTGTCTCACAGTGACACACACTATACTCACATATAGCACATGCTGTATACAGAGATACATAAGACAGCGGTTCTGTGAGGCCTAATGCTAACGTCTGCATGCTAACATGCGCACAATGCTAACATGTTAATGTTCAAGAGGTATAAAGTTTCAGAATCAGAATCAGAAACTGTTTATTGCCAAGTAACATACATTACAAGGAATTTGCTGTGGTCTGAAGGTGCTGTTGTTTTGACGACAAACGTGTAGAATATAAAAGGTAAAACAAGAATAAGAATAAAAATAAGATAAGATAAATAACAAACAGTGCAGTGACCAAAATAAAGTAAAGTGTCCAGATAAAGTGTCCAGTAGGGGGTGGGTGCGTTAATGTAACGTATAACTTGGTTTGTGTTCGGCTGGGGGGGCCGACTGAAGCAAAAGTCCTCACAATCCATCCAATAGTTGTTGAGATATTTCAGTCTGGACCACAGTGGACCGGCCGACGTGACCCTCCCTCGAGTCACAAGTGGATCCTGATTTGTTGTGAAAGTCTGAAACGTATTCATGGCAGGGCTCAGACACAAAAAGAGGACAGTGAAGAAGAAACGAGAGACAACAGAAGTCTCCAAGCTCTCACCTCTTTGTTTTCCTGCATGAACAACTGAATTCTTCAGGGAGCAGTTTTCCCACCACATAGCAGCTCTCCACTTAAACCAAATCTTATGCTGTCAGGGTGGCCCGCCCCGAAAAAGATCAATGTTAGAAACATGGACACACACTGTAATACACTGGCCGACGCACAGAGGAGCGTCGGAGTGTTGTTGGCCTCTGAAAGGACACCAGCCACCGGAGGATTGCAGCACTGTGATTCCACCCCCGGGCCGACGGAGCGATTTGTTGTTTTTAGTCTCCCTTTTGTCTTGTCTCGTTGAATCCGTCGACCTACCTGCGGCCCCCAGAGTCCAGACTTCCACACTCCTATCAAAGAATGTCAAATGCATGAAGCTCAGAGGTGGGAAGTGACAAGAAAACCTGTTTTCTGAAGTTACACCACCTCCAGGGGTAAAATAAAATCAGCCTTCAGAGCTCTGTCTGTCTCGATAAAAGGACTGTTATCGTCGCGTCTCAGCTTAAATCCAGAACAAAACGCACAACTGCGGCTCTTCGACACATTCTACAACTTTTAATACAAGATGTTTGTGCCCCGGCGGGCAGGAAGACGGGAGCGGAGGCGTTTTACCACCAGCGTAAAGAATGAAGTTGAAACATTTGATATTAAATTTGAGTTGGGCTCAGAGTTGGTAAACAGGGCTGTCAGGAGGTAATTCACAGCAAGAAGACGGAAACACACAGAGAGGAATGAAACCGAGTGCCGCAGCGTAAACAGAGTGTCAGCGAATGGAAACGACTCCAGTTACAGAGGAAATGAGCTGGTATTTCATTTCAAGAAGCTGATAGTAATTTGTATAAAATGTGCACGTGACAAACAGTGATGTGCCTCGCTTCCAGAGTCGACTGGAGACGTTTCTCAGAGAAAAACCTTCAGATGAGTCACATCCAGTTCAGGTAACAGGTCCAAAGAAATCCTCAAGAGGTCCCTGTTCTTTAATGGATGATAGTGAGCGGAGCCTGTTCCCCTCCTCAGACCTGCTCCTTCTGTCTCTCCACACTTCAATGTTAATGAGCCCTGAGCGGCCATCTTTGTTCGCCGCTCAGGGCTTCACAAGAAGAGAGTCGCTCCACTGCAGAAACTTTCAGAGTTCAAGTGTTTGACCCTTTGTGAGTACTTCATCTTCATCTTCATCTTCTCTCTCCAGCACTGTTAACCAGCCTGTGTGTGTGTGTGTGTGTGTGTGTGTGTGTGTGGTCACAGTGACCCAGAGAACCATATATTCTGTAAACAGAGATAGTGTCTGAACACTGCTGAAGTCTCTTTATCTCCCCTTTCATCTTCACCCCCCCCCCCCCCCCCCCCCCCCCCCCCGAGCTCTGGGCATTCTGGGAAGATCCTGAGCTCTACCTCTCTCTCCGTTTAGGCTCCAACAAGCACCAACTTTTTCCACTAAGACAAACAGTCAGCCAATATATCAGTTGTACTATTTGATTTCTCTCCTCTTCCAGAGAGATGTTGTACTTTTTATATATCTGACAGCTTACATTAGCGCACATTATACTCTGTATACTTCATGCTGTCAACTAAACTGTGCAGCTCTTACATTTAAATAACGTCACTTCGACCTCTTGACTTGCAGTACTTTTTCTTTCTTTATATTTTCTACTTACTGTGTTTATCGCTATGCACCGATGTACCACGGCAACCTACTCGGCAGTAAACTTGATTCTGATTCTTCTTCGAGGTCTTAAATATAGATCCTCAGATGTCAGTCAACAGTGTCTGATGATGATGATGATGATGATGACTACTTCTTGGTATTTGTATTCTTTCTGGAGTCGTATTCCTGAGGAGGTTTTCCACAGCACGACGATTCAGAGAGCAACACCAACCATCGGGCTCTCTTTGTGTTTTCCTAAACTGCCAAAACCCACAACAGTCTTTTTGAGGAAGGACACGATAAACCTCCCAGTTCGCCCTGAGAGGCGTTAATTATTGAAGAAACACAAATCAAATCCAGAACAAACCCCAGCGGCAGCAGCAAACTTTCTGCTTGTTACTGAGTCTCAGCAGCACATTCACTTTGATTTTTAGTCTGGTTGTGTAGCGTCTTTGCTCTCCGGCGTTACAGCTCAGTGTCCGCTGAAACGGGGAAATAAGGATGAATCACACAAAATCCATCTTAAGGCTTGTAATCAAGTCCTGAGCCTGAAATTCTCTTTTTCCTCTTTTCTGTGTTTTAAAGAGGAGAAAGAAAGTGTAGCTCTCATGTAGCACTCAGATCAGGCTGCAGCAGCAGACTTCATTCACCTCCTGGTGTTAAAACCTGCTCTCTCCATACAGTGAAGTACCTGCTCGCCCTCTGCTGCGTTCTCGTCCTTTGCATTCGGCTCTCTCTCCCATTGCACGGCCCGATTTTCAGCGTGCTCAATATTCAAAGCAGGCGGGTCGGAGGGGAGGTGGTGACAAAAATAAACATGGCAGGTGTTACTGTACACAGCCACCAGGTTCTAGCAGGAGCAAACAGAAACGATGACGAGACGTTTTTACTCGCTGCAGCTGCTGCGAACGCTCCGCTCTGCTTCCTGTTTAAATCCAAGGACGGGTATCAAATCTTTTCCTGGTGCGTCGTCTTGCTGCTGGTGATGTTTTCTCCTCTGCGCTCTGTACAGGTCATGTTTCACCTGGCTGGAGCACGGCTGTCCCATTTACACCTGTAGTAGAAGGCAGTTTGTAGCTGCCTTCACACCCCCGGTGTACATGTGTTCTCGTGCTCTGCAGCGTTTTCAGGTGAAGAAGACGCACCTTAAATGAAAGCATACAAGTAAAGACACACATCAAAATGACTCCTCAGGTTTTGATCAGTATTCAAAAACGTATTATACTGAATACGATATTGAACGTTAGCTTAGCCACGTTCTGCAGCAGATACCACAGATACGTAGTCAGGCGTAGCTTAGCTTCATTAGTCGATGAGCCAGTGGTCCTCAGGTCTAAGGGCAGTGCGCTCGCCGGTGGGACTTTTCTTTACACCTTACCTTTTCAGTGTAGTGACAGCTGCCTTGCGTCCATGCTAAAAGAGGGCGTTACCCAGCCCCGCCCACTCCCTCAGTCTCTCTACATCCACACACAGACAGGCTGGGGGTGGTGGGACTGTGGAATTCAATTATTTACATTTTGTAATGATAATAGATTTTTACTCTGTCAGAAAGACTCAGGGCTAAAGCCCCGGACCCCCTGTTGATACAAAACGAACTGAATAATCCTGATGATGATCACTATGATGAAGGTAATGTAATTATCTCTTATATCTTGAGATATCAAATTGTTTATTTGTGACAGAGACTTAAATATCTCACTATCTGTGGAGAGACGCATCACTCACCCCGTGTGCAGGCAGAATGTGCTGTGTCATGTGAACGATGCGTTTCCTTCAGTTTCTTCGTCACCTTTTCCAGACGTGTTTTGTTTAGTTAGCTTCCAAAACCACCATCCTAAATAGTTCTTTTGTCCAAGAATACCATCAAAACAATGAAGTAGTTGTCAACGCGTACGTTAGTAAGGAGCTGATGACGAATGCCACCTGAACACTGTCACTGGGATGAGGAGAAGCATATAAATAGCCCATTGGCTGTCAAAGTATTGGAGCTGTAAGGCAGTATTTTCTCAGCCGAACTGCAAATGCTAATGCTGACATGGAAGTGAAGTGGGTTCAATGAAGAACAATAATAGTAGTTGTCTGCCCTGAAATGCCATGGAAACACGGCAAATATGAAAAGTCTTTTAGAGGATAATAGAGACATTGAATGCATTCTGTAGTGTTCTGGTTGGTGTTGAAATAGTGAGATAGAGAGCTGCCCAGTACAAACACAGTCTGACCTACTGGACGCCGAGCAGCTCCTCTGGGGGTTCACAGCTCCTCAGTGGTTGTAATGAACAATTACGTCCCCACCCGGATTCTGAAATCAGCTTCACCTTCTACGAACCAAATCTCTTCTTCAAAGTTTGAAGTCCCTTTCGGTTTGTTGGTGTTCTGGTCTGGAGGCCAAGAGGAACGACTCCATGATGAACCCCATTATTAACATCAGGCCCATCGGTAACCTCCACTGTATCATCTGACATCTACATAACCAAAACACTGTTCTCACCCTCTACCCCTCCCCCTCTCTCCCTCCAGCGGCCATTTTGGATGATCAGTCAGTGTGCGGTCGCGGTGAGCGTCTGGCGCTGGTTCTGGCGAAGGAGAACATCAACAGTATGATGGCGGGCACCTCCCAGGCGAGGGTGGAAGTGGACGTCTACGAGCTGCTGAAGGACTCCCAGTACGACACCACTGACACCAGTAAGTCACTGTCCTCTCCTTCATCGTCTCCTCTTCGTCGTGTGGCAGGAGGTTTTCCTTCAGGGGAAACTTCACTAGCTCTGTGTGAGCAAGTGGACCAGAGCAATAAAGTTCAGCAGAGCAGCTCACCGGGGGGCAAACAGGGGGCTTCAAGGCCTCAAGGCATCGTAATCAATATTAACTGCCCTCAGCATGAATCGAAATGTTATAGTATTATTCACAAGCACACGTGTAAATAATAATAATCTAGAACATCAACTGCTTGTTGATGATTTGCTTGTTGTCCCTCTTCCACCTCCTTTGAAAACACACCAGGAACCAGAGCGCTGCTGAACTTTTAAAGACTAACAAGAAGGAAGAAGCAAGTAGAAGAAAACCACAACACACAGGCTGCAGGTGTTGTGGTTTTAACAAGGAGACAAACAGTGATCTATTAAACACACGTCCTGCTGGTTACGTTACAGTCATTTAGCCAACTCTTACAGTTAATGCATGTGGATCCAAGAATCATGCAAGTACACCGGCTTTAAAGGCTGCATTCAGAAGCAGAGTTTATTTCCACCAGTTTGAGTTCATCTGCTTCAAAAAGCTGCTCTCTGTGGAACTATTAGGCGAGTAACTAATCGATCGTGTTCTCCAGTGACGAGCTTTGTCACACTGATGACTTTCTGCTTGAACATGATGGAAGCAGACAGAAGGACAGAAGGACGGATGGATGATGACGGGAGCGTGTAGGAGCGAGGTCGTCGTGACCGCAGAGCTCGCAGCGTTCTGCACGAGCAGCTGCTGTGGATGTTTATTGATTAGGAACTGCCGGCGGCGCAAAGAGAGACTTCCCGATAGAGAGGCAGTTAATGTTTTCTGTCAGAGCGCGCACACACACACACACACACACACACACACACACACACACACAAAAGGAAGCTGGTACAAACTGTACAGTACAAACGATGTATTGTGTACATGTACAAACGTACAAACCACAGTACAATAATGAAAACATCCATATTAAACGTGTACGTTCTGTTTTTTTGTGTCTGTTTTAAAATCCAAAAAAAGAAGGTTGTTTTTCTATTTTTGTTTCAAACTCAAAAAACAGACTGGACCTGATGTTCGCTTCTGAATGTCACTGAAGCGCTCCACATTAAACACAGGCCTGTCTTTTTGTTTTTGACCTGCTGAGTGGATCTTCTCTGTGTTCCTTTCAGAAATACAGAAAACGAGAAGCATCTTATTTCTGTGAAGGAGAAAAAGGGGAAACAAGAACTTTTCATTGGCCAAAAACATATTTGGTCAGGCTCAGGCAGCTGTACTGCTGCACAATTGTGGATCCCACCTTAACCTGCCAACTCAGGCTGAGCGGTTTATCTGTCCTGGTTCTCTCCCGGCTCCTGGTTTATCTGTCCTGGTTCTCTCCCGGTTTATCTGTCCTGGTTCTCTCCCGGCTCCTGGTTTATCTGTCCTGGTTCTCTCCCGGTTTATCTGTCCTGGTTCTCTCCCGGCTCCTGGTTTATCTGTCCTGGTTCTCTCCCGGCTCCTGGTTTATCTGTCCTGGTTCTCTCTCGGCTTCTGGTTTATCTGTCCTGGTTCTCTCCCGGCTCCTGGTTTATCTGTCCTGGTTCTCTCTCGGCTCCTGGTTTATCTGTCCTGGTTCTCTCCTGGTTCTCTCCCGGCTCCTGGTTTATCTGTCCTGGTTCTCTCTCGGCTCCTGGTTTATCTGTCCTGGTTCTCTCCTGGTTCTCTCCCGGCTCCTGGTTTATCTGTCCTGGTTCTCTCTCGGCTCCTGGTTTATCTGTCCTGGTTCTCTCCTGGTTCTCTCCCGGCTCCTGGTTTATCTGTCCTGGTTCTCTCCCGGCTCCTGGTTTATCTGTCCTGGTTTATCTGTTCTGGTTTAGAGGTGGAAATAAGCAGCGGACCAACACATCAGTTATCGCAGGTTGAACTTCTAATACAACCCTTTGGTTTTTTTGGTTGTTTTCTCTTTCAGTGTGTCAGATCCTGCCGAAGGGCGTGGTCTCAGTGATTGGCCCCGCCTCCAGCCCCGCCTCCGGGTCCACCATCAGTCACATCTGTGGGGAGAAAGAGGTGAGTCACATCTGGCTGCTAAACAGTATTAGTACTGTTACACTGTAGAATAACTGTGTGGCTAGATTCACGTGTGATGTTACAACAGCTGTACTTCACTTTACTTCCACATTTTAAACCTCAGACGACAACTAATATTGACTTTTTAATTATTGCCACTGTTTTTATTAAGTGTGCTTTATGTGTCTCAAAATGAAACACGAGATATAAAATCTTGATAGCGCAGCTAATGAGGAACCCTGGATGTAAAAAGATGTTTAATGTTACGAGAAGATACAACATTCCTCAGATGTTTGGTAAAGGTGTCACTAAAGGTGGATTTGTCTGCAGGGACACTGAAAGCTTTTTAAAGCCTTTAACTTCTGTTTAACCATTTTCCTGCCTGAGTCCATCTGCATCTCCTTCTAAGCCTCTCGCCGTCCTGATACCCCCCCCCCCCCCCCCTTTCCCTGACAGCTCTCATATTATTGGATTCTCTGCTTGGATTTAAAATAAGCTCTGCAGATCAGAGTGAGGCCCAGCTGAGCTAATTACAGTTTACCGTTTAAACCTCTGCAGGTGTGAACTGAGCGGCGGATCACACGGGACATTTGGCCTCTGACCTGATTCCTCATTCATCACTGATGTGATTAATTTTTCAATTTGTCATTAATTTTTCAGATTAAATACAGGCGCTGTCAGTCACAGGACCTTTGCTCCGTGGAGTTTAAACTGAAACAGAGCAGCTTTAAGACTCTCAGTGTCTCTGAAATCAATGAGAAGCTCTCAGACTCTTTAAGGTACAAAGTCAGTAGTACAACAGAACTAAACTGAGGAACTAGAAAGAGATGTGACATACAGATGTGCTTCAGCACTGCAGTCTCTGCCCCCATAGTTCCTGGGCCATCAGAGGGTACCACCCTCCAGTAGGGACCTTTGGGGGCCAGGAACTGGACAGGTTTAGACTTCTGCATGAGTCTAAACCCTTGTGTTTTCTTGAAATTGGCTTTACATCCTCACAGCTGTGTGTGTAAAGATAATTACCCAAATTGTTGGAAGGTATTGAAGTGATAACCCCTCCCTTTGCCTCAAACCGGGCTGACACATTTGATAAAGGTGACGTTACTTACTGTATGTTAAGACCCCAGAAAGGTCAAAGGGGCAGGTTATGCTAGAAAAGAACTAGTTCGTTGTCCGTCCTCTTTGGAAAGAAAACTGCTCAAAGTTGTTCCTGAACTGCCACACACAAGGCCAGCCGTCATAGATGTGATGATAGTTTAAATATTGGGATTGTTGTGTCAAGAATGATATAGTTCAGAGTTCAGCTGCAGCCTCTACAGTTAAGGTTTGGTTAGGAAACGTTGGGGTTCATGGTCCCTCCATGCTTCATGGGGAACTCACATGCATGTTTCCCAGAGGATGAACCCTTCTCACCTGGACACCTCCTGAGCTTTTCTCTTCCCCTTTTTGAAATAATGCTAAAATTGCTAGATTTCTATTTTCCTTCTTCTTCCTTTGTTTTTTCTCATGAATCCTTTGATATTAATGTTTCGGCTGAGTGGAGGTGAACACAAACTCTCTTTCCTCGTATCACCGATGATCGAGGCTTTGCTCCATTTTCGGATTTTATTTTGAAACTGAACAAAGACTTAATTATCAGCGAGCATCAGAGTATTATTATCTGAACTCCCAGTAACGCCTCTCATTCTCTCCCCGTTCTCCTTTTCAATCTTCTCCTTCTTTACTTTCCTTTCTTCTTTCTCTCAGTAACTTTTCTTCCCCCTAAGCTGACCTTTCCTTTCCTTTTATTTTCCTGTCTGATAATTCTTCTCCTTCCCTCAGATCCCTCATGTGAAGATCGGTCCTGAGGAAACCCCAAAGCTGCCGTACCTTCGCTTCGCCTCGGTGACGCTTTACCCGAGTAACGAGGACCTGAGCCTGGCCATCGGGTCCATCCTGCGCTCCTTCGGCTACCCGACGGCCAGCCTCGTCTGTGCCAAAGCAGAGTGTGAGTCTGTCTGTCAAGTGTGTGTTAGTGTGTGTTAGTGTGTGTTAGTGTGCGTTAGTGTGTGTGTGCCCGCCTCGTCCACTTCAACTAACTTTCTGCTTCTCGCTGCTCATTTCTGTGGTTTCATCCAGCTTTTTTTCCTCTCTGGTAACTTTATGAGCTGAAGCTCCTTTTTCGTTCCTGGTGTTTTTCTGCTCGCCTCTCGATGTTAAAGCCCCTTGAGGCAAATAGTGATTTGCGATATTGGGCAATATAAATATAACAGACTTGACTTGGATGTTCGGCCGCTCAGTGTTGCTCTGCTGGTGTTAGATACAGTCGCTTCAGAAGCTGCAGCGTTCAGGTGGTGAAGTCAGGTGGTGTCAACGGCTCAGAGACGCTTGAAAAGTCAATGTTTAGTTTTCTTCTTCAAAGAGAACTGCAGGGTCCTTTTTTAATATAATGCTAAAAATCACAAGAACACGTAATAAAAACTGTGTGATTTCTGTAAAATAAGGACAAAAGCTTGATGAAGGTGTCTGTAAGACAGAATAATTTGTGTGATTTCGGCCTTCAGTCCCACTTTGTGATCCAGCACCTGCAACAACAACATGTCAGAGTTCACCAGAGTTGAACTCACTTATGGCAGCTGTGAAATGTCACAGTTTTAAATGCTGCTGTGGATTTCCTTTCCTCTCCTCCTCTTTGCTTTCCTTTGCTTCCGTCCTCTTCTCCTGCTCCGTCTCTTTTCCTTCATCGATCGCCTCTCTGTTTTAACGCTGCTCCGGTCCGGCTGCTCGTCCTGTTAACGGCGGTGTTTAACGGGCCCGTATTGTTGTCGTGAACGCTGCTGTCGGCCAGTTAAACCCAGCGGCGGCGCGGTGAACGCTTTATGGCGGCGATTAGACGAGACACGCCGGCTGCGTCTGTCACGGACGGACGAGGAAACGAGGCGGAGGCCGGCCGCCTCTGAATGTTAAATCTGAGATGATGCAAGAGCAGCAGCCTTTTCTATAAGTTACTCAGGGAATATTTTAATAATGAAACTTTCTTATCCGATTTTGAACTGTTTAATAATCTCCTTCCAAACATTTTATTATATGTGATTTGTAGGTTCGATGACTCATTCATCGAGGCTGACGTATTTATTGATCTGTTTTATGAGGTTCGTTACTGTTGCACTTCCTGATTCCTGACTCCACCCCTTAGGCCTGCTGCGATTGGAGGAGCTGGTCCACCGCTTCCTCATCTCCAGGGAGACGCTGTCGGTGCGAATGCTGGACGACAGCCTGGACCCGACCCCCCTGCTGAAGGAGATCCGTGACGACAAAGTGGCCACCATCATCATTGACGCCAACGCCTCCATCTCCTACCACATCCTCAGGAAGGTCAGGGCGTCTCAGGTTTTACTGCACCTCGCTAGCTAACTGCTGAAACTGTGGCTGCCATTTTGTAAACGGCTGCTGGTCTTGGACCTTCCAGGGCTGCATCAGTATCAAAAGCTATCCACTGATAGTTGTTTCATTGTCGCTGCTGGCAGCTAATCCATGGCGACATTACACATCCTGTTTACATTACCCAAAGCATGATGGGAACTGTAGCATTAATACGCAGCGAGTAAATATAAGAAAGATTATCCGGACATTCATGTACAGATACAGTTTCCAGCACGTAGCAGGGTTTAGGTGTCCCGCCTCACCTGAAATAAAGAGCCCCTCCACCACCGTCAGGTATGAAATAAGGGACTCTGAGCCTCCTCTGTCTGTGTGAAACATCTTTATTTGCTGCTTTCTTCTTCCTCTGTGGTGTTTACAGAGTAGAACAGGACCTTCAGACACGCGTTGGTTTCCTGCCAAACTGGCCGGTAGAGTCGACAGACTTTACAGCCCCAAACTAAATCTAGCTGCTTTTGGCAGGTTGTAATTCCACTCTCTGCCCGCTGACCTTGGGGGGTCTGAGAAGTTTTGAATACAAAATGAAATCGCTCAGTAACTCTGTCGTGTTTTCTGTGTTTCTGTTAAGCTGAGCTCCTGCAGGCAGAATACAGCAGAGATAAGCTCACGGTGTGTGGGAGGTTAATGGATTAATGACAGAGTCAGTCTGAAGCTCTTCACTGTCAGTTTGCTCGTTCAAATCCCAGTCTGGCTTTGAACATTTACACTGGGAGAGTTGTTCTGTCAGATTCTGCGTGTAAACAGTCTGAAGCAGCAGCTGCTCAGTTTAAAGAGGAAGGTTTCATGTACAAAGACTCAAAGTCATCGCATCCAGACTTCAGTACCGACTCCATCAAGAGTGTGGATGCTAAGCAGTGATGCACCTCAGGGTGTCCTGCATGGTGTTATAGTGGAGGTGCCCCGCCTCCCCTCAAAGAAAGAGCCCCTGACGTCAGAAGAAATTATTAGATGTTTCTGAAATATAATATTAGTCTAATTACGCTTCAGGGAAAATGATCAGCACTTCACGGTGACGGAAACAAAGAAGCCGCTTGCTTCTCCTTTCTCACCAAAAGTCACGTTTTTACCTTTATTGATCTTTAGCTGATCCTACAGGGCAACACACACGAGCGGAGTATGATGCGTGTTAAATGCGCCCACACACCAGTGACCGTCAGCTCTTTAGAAAACACTAGAAACACTTCTGTGTGTCGTTCTAGAGGGAACGGACCAACAACCTGTTTTGTCTTTTACTTTGGAGGCAAAGATACAGAAGTTCACCATGATGGAAAACGGTGAGCTCCATCACTGAGAGCAAACATCAGCGCGTCAACAAGCATCCTGGCCTGGTACCAAAGGTCTGCTGGAGACAATTATCAGTCAGACGTCTGCTGAACGTTCAGTTTTTAGCCAAATTTGATCATTCCCCTTCTTATCATTACCTCCCCAAACTTCTCTGAACAGCTTTCATCACTGACACTTCCTGTATTTGTATTCGGAGACATAATCGCTGTTTCAAGGTTGTTTCATGTTATTAAAGAAGCAGGAACGCTGCGACACAGACTGTCAGGGTGAAACATAATTGTCTCCAATGTGGGACAAACTAGTGTGCAGGGAGGAAAGATAGAGCAGATGTTCCTCTTTTTAATAAGCTGTGACTCGTGTTTCTTCAGAGAAAGTTGCAGGATGTGTACTTCCTTTTTCACAGCACTGACATCAGTTTCTTCTTCTTCTTCTTCTTCTCCTCTGGTGACCTGCAGGCGAACGAGCTGGGGATGACGTCAGCCTTCTACAAGTACATCCTCACCACCATGGTAAGAGCTGCACCGCCTTTACCTTCATCAGGAAGATTCTCCACGCTCACACTCATCCTCCATTAATCCACTTCTTTTATTCATCCTCATAAAGACGATGATCCTCATCTTTTCGTTTTGTTTCCTAAATCTCCTCCTTTATCCTCTTTTTCCTTCTACTTCTTTGCTTTTCTCAATCTTTTTTGTTCCCTCTGTTGTCTTCATCTTTCCTTTCCTCCTCTCTCATCTCCTGCTTTCCTTTTGTCTTCATTTTCCTTTCCTTCCCTAAGTCTCCTCCTCGTCTATCCCGCCCTGCTCTGTCCTCTTTGCTTTTCCTAAACCCTCTTCTCTTCTATCAATGATCATCCATAATAATGTGTCATCATCGTCTTCATCCTACCATCTCCATCTGTGTGACTTTCATATTTACTAAACTAATATTTTACACTTTTGTGGGCCACATCTTAAAACCAAAGGTGTCCAGAGGCCTCCCTTCTTCATGCGTTCCCTCCCCTCTTCTCCTCTGCCTGCATATATCTCCTCTTTACCCATAACTCCTGTCCTCCTCTCTCTCTGCTCATCACAGATGCCGGCCCGACACCGTTTGTCATCATTATAATTTCACTGTCCAGTGTCGTGCCCTTGTGCGAAGAGACTTTGCGTAGATAATAACTCGTCTCGATCTCCGCCTCGTCTCTAAACACCGTCGTGTCACAGACTTTAACGGAGCCATTCGCAAGGGCACTCCACGCCGCGCTCCCAAACCAAGGGCGAAACTGCCGTTCACCCCCCCTCCCTCAGAACCCTGGATAAGGACCAAAAGTAAAATTATTCCCCCACTTCACCACTTCCACACACACTCATACACCTGCAGCGCTGTCTTCGACCTACCTTTAACTTTGTATTAAACACGCTCTGCTGACTGTGACAAGACGAGCGGGTTTCAGACGACGGACGTCACGTAGAGTTCACCGCCGCTGGTTCTCTGAGCCGTCTGAGACGGAAAAGATGGAGAAACAACACAGGAAAGGAGGTGGCAGCTGCCAGAGACTGTGGAGATGTTTCATTATGTTTCTTATGGCATTTAAGTCTCTTCATAAAATCTTGTGAAATGATTTCCTGTAATGTCAGAGAGCTCTGCAGTGTGAGGGAGCTTTTTAGCCTCTTTTAGCTCCTGGTTGTGGTTTTACTGCTCATGTTCAGTCTCAGCGCTCTCATCAGGCTGCTGCTGACGAGAGCGCTGAGACTGAACCACACAGAAAATGAGAAAATATGGCTTCCATACAAGACGATGAGCTGCGTATAATGAGGGTCAAAGCAAACATTAGATTAAGCTCATTACATTTCAGCTAATTGACTGCAGGATCACACATTTTTTTTGGTTATTATGTGTTTTTATATATCTTATATATAGTAACTAAAGCTGGAAAATATATATATATATATATATAGTGAAGTAAAAAGTAGAAGTAGAAGTATGAAGCATGAATCATAAGAATAGTAATAATAATGATGATGGAAATATTCAAGTAAATTACTTGAGTAAATGTACTTACTTTTCTGTCCACCACTCTGTACAAAGTCTACAAAACTTTATTTAGACACCTGAGTCATGAATCTAACAAAGATTTTGGTGTGTGTGTGTGGGGGGGGGGGGTGAAGTAATCAGTGAGTCACAGGTATTAATCAATCACCTTATCAAACCCCTGCAGATATATGACGGCCGTGTTCTCCTGAATAGAGCAGCAAAGGATCTAAATCTTCCTTACTGCTCTTTGAAACTCTGAGACAGGAACTGTCTCCACTGACCTGCTGCTTTCTAACTGAGCGTCCTCCTGCAGTCGCAGCATCACTGGTGTCCTTCTGGGATACCGTCGCAGTGTTTCCTCCCTCAGCAGAGCTGGCCTCTGCGCTCCGACTCCTCCAGCCAAACGCTCTTGTCACGGCTGGCAGGCACACAGTCTGACAGCGTACTTGGCTGCAGCTGAAATTGATTTGGCAACTGGAAACCACACCAGCAACAACAGCAGCAGCAGCAGCAGCTTCCCGACAGGCTGGGACGCGTTTAAGTAAATCAGGGTTGGCCAGATTCAGGGAAAAAGAAATTAACCTTACACACAGGTTAGCAGTTGTGCTAAACAGCTGGACAGAAAAGGTTCCAGGGTCTGAATATTCCCTGGATGTTTGACTGAAGCTCAGTGAAAACAATAACCCTCCCCTCCACCTCACACCCTCTACAGACACCGTTTCTGCAGACCGGATAGATTCTGTGCCAGAATATCTTTAACGCAGCCAAATGATGATGATGATGATGATGATGATGACGACAGTCCGTCCAACACTTGTTGACAACTTCTAGCTCGAATTCTCTTTTTATGCTTTCCAGAATCAAAAAGGGAAAATAAACCACAGCATGAACATAACAACAAGTTTCCACGTGTCCTGTAAAGTATCTCGACATCCAGTGGTGAACATGTTAAACACGTTGCAGACTCCTGTTTTTAAAAGTAGTCCTGATTACACTGATCACCAATATTCTCTGGCTTCTCCAAAGATTTACTGCTTTTAACGGTTGTTCAGATAAAACAAGGAATCTGAAAACATCTGAGAACTTCTTTTTTACATTCCATACATTTAACAATTCATCAAAAAGTTCATGTTTCCATTCATTGGAGCCCTGAATTGATAAATACAATAAAATCAATTCATCAGTTAACAGCATGAGTTCAGCTGCGGAGCAGATTCAAGGTGGAAGCAGCAGGTGCAGTGTTTGGCTTCAGTCATCAGTCTCTGAAGGCTGCAGCGTGACCCTGCCTGCATTACTCTTCACACCTGAAGCTAAATGTTTCGGTGTCAGCATCTGTTTCAGCGCAAACACAAACCCTCCGAGGGCCGAGCAGCAGTTTGATTCTGGCTTGTTTCAGCAGCAGAGCTCAGCGTGGCACCGACTCGCCTTCAAGGACTATTTGAAGTTCTTTGAAATTCCCCAGCGTTTGATGTCCATCTTTTTTAAAACCTTTTCTCTCTGTTAGCTTGCTCTGAACTTAAAAATTGAACTCGACGTTGTGCAGCCTGCAAAAGAAACCCCAAATCAAGCCCTCCGTTTGTTCCTGTCCTCCTGTTCCTTCTGCTTTTCTTTCATCCTTCACTCGTCTGGGAGTTTCTCCCCGCTGAGATCTTAAATGGTTGTTGTTTCTGCCTCTCAGAACACACATGACACAGACGGACAAAAGATGTAGCTTATTTTTCCTTTGTCTCCAGGACTTCCCTCTGCTTCGGCTGGACGACGTGGTGAATGATCAGTCCAACATTGTGGGCTTCTCCATGCTGAACAGCAGCCATCCCTTCTACCTGGAGTTCATCAGGAGCCTCAACCTGTCCTGGAAGGAGGACTGCGATGTCAGCCCGTACCCCGGACCAGCGGTGAGAGAATCTGCTGTCTCTTTCTAAAGTATCATCAACAAAATCTAAAGTTTTGAATGAAATCAACTGGTAGCAGCTGGTTCCTGACAACCTGACAACCTGTTTAGAGAGATTTCAATCTGCAAATTTTAAATCGTGATTTAGACAACCACTAAAGTGATCTATTTTTCATTTCCATGAAGTTGGGGGACTGCAGAAATCGAAGCAGCAGAGGCAGAAATATCCTGACTTTTAGTCCCTAGTATGCGTCAAACTCCCAGAACACTGGATCCTACATTTCCCATGATGCAACTCAACCAACCCTAACCCATTGTTTCTGTGTGGAGACGATGACATAAAAATGTCATCATGAGTCTCAAGATATTAAGAAAACTAAGATGTGATTTCCACATGATGAGTTCAATAACAAAATATAAGAATACATATTATCTTGAATGAAATGAAGTTGTGATCTCCAACAGTTAAATATGTCAAAATCACAAAGAAAAGGAAGTTACGATCTGGAGATAAAATGCCTAAAAACAACAACAACAACAGCCCACAAATAGACAACAAAACGTGGGTGCAGTCTTGCTCAAGGGCATTTCTGCAGATTCCGGTTTGGGTGCATGATGTGCAGTTGTTGTAATGTTTTGTTTCTTTCACGACTCCTCCATCGATCTTTCTCTTTATCTTCCTCCTCCTCCTCCATAATGAAAGGACCCATCAGGACAAATCAGTCTCTTCAGAGCTGTTTGTCTCATTGGCAGCCCTGAGACAATAACAATTGTTTATTTTCTCCACATAAATCATTTTAATTCTTAGCTCCATATCCTTTCCCTGGTCATCCACGCCCACAGTGTGGGGGAGTACCAAGTCTTACCTTGACATGTAGTTCGGTCATGATCTCAAGGTAAAGGCCTGATGTTTCCTAAAGTAGCGGTTACTTAAAGTCCTGTGAACCGGAGGAAACAGCTGCAGGGCCGACAGATTGGTGAGAGCTGCCAATTATTTTTCACTCTTTCCGTCTTCATCTTCCCTCCTCCATCTTTGTCTCTTCAAACTGTAATTAGTTATCGTCATCCAGCCCTGAAACTATCGACTCGGAGAGAACTTCAATCACACTCAGTCATACATCCATCTTTTTTATCAGCCGTCGACAGACTGCGCAGCTCTGCCTCCGTACACTTTGTCTGATTCCCTCAGAGTGTCAGTTTGACTGACAACTGACCAAACAGACCAGAACGTCAGACTCTGACAGGATCACTGAGCCGTACGAGCCGCACACCGAGCGCCGCTGATAGCAGCTTCGCCGCCTGTAGAAGCATGAACAAACATACAAACACGTTTCTATTGTCTGTGTAGGCCTCAGTGTTGGTATGAACAATATACAATCAAAGGACAGAATAATCACCCACTCTGCTGCGCTACGCTGTTTTTTAGACTTTTTTGCTCCCAGTTTGGTTTTGGCAATGGAAGAACCCTTCAGCTCAGCTGTGAGCCAGAAAGCTAACGTTAGGCTAGCAAGATTCAAAGTCAATAACACTGCGTACGGGGGACAACGCTCACCACTACAGTTCATAGGTGTTAATGTTCACGCTAACTGCTTGCAGAACCACAATGTCTTATTTTCTGTTTCTATAACACACAAGATAGACTAAGTAAACCAGTCTGAGGAAATAGTTTTGTTGAAATGTAGAAGCTAGTGGAGGCTGTTTGGTTTGTCACAGCAGCTTTAGGGCTGTTAGAAGACAGTTTTTCACAGGCAAGCTTCCATCGTAAGATCCAGTTTTGTGTATTGTATTGTGTTTTATTTTGTGTTGCAGCTGTCATCAGCCCTGATGTTCGATGCGGTTCATGTGGTTGTGAGCGCCGTGCGGGAGCTGAACCGCAGTCAGGAGATCGGAGTGAAGCCGCTGAGCTGCACCTCGCCGCTCATCTGGCAGCATGGAACCAGCCTCATGAACTACCTACGCATGGTAAACACACACACACACACACACACTCTCTGGAAACCATCTTGTCCTCTGCTCTCCTCTATTGAAAGATGAGCTACAGGCCATCTATGTTTACCTGACCTCTAGTGGTCGTATGAATTATGACTGTTGTCCGCCTGGAACAATGGTAGAATATAACTTTATATTGTTATAGAGCCTTGAACCTTTTAGGGGGGGTTAAGGTGGACGGATGGGACAACAAAGTGACTTTGACATGTGACACTGCTGTTCACATCCCATCTCCTACTGAGAGTCAACATTGGTTTCTTTTCACCGCCATCTTCCTGTAACATCAAGCGCAGAGGTCAGGAAACGTTCTTAGAGGTCATTTCTGTTACACTTTTAGAAGAAGAAGAAAAACAAGACGCCAGATCAAAAACACTCAAACGCTGTAGTTTAGTTTGGAGGACTGGATGTATAACGTGGTGAGCTGAAGTCGCCTCCTACTTGCTGCAGGCTGCAGGTCAGAGCTGCACTGAGCTGGACAGGTTGGATTCATCGGGGGGGGGGGGGGGGGGGGGGTTATCTCTCTTGTCTTTCTCTGGCGTCTCTCCCTTTTTCCCTCCTTCTTTCCTCTTTCATTTCTATGTTCATTTAATTTATCCTCATCCTCCTCTTCCCCTGTTTCTGTCTGCCTGCCACTTCTTGTTTCTTCCATCCACTGAGGACCCCCCCCCCCCCCCCCCCCATATTGTTTTTGTTGCTCTCAGTGCATCACTTCATCATCTCTACACTGTTTTTGGCAGCAACCAGAGACCTCTCTCGCTCTGTCTCCCTCTGTCTCTCTTTGCCACAGAGTTTTTGGGATGTAATTCATCTTGAGTCATACACACACACACACACACTCATTCATACTGTACATGCACTCAATTGCACATTACTCACATAAACTCAGGCACAAAATGCATGCTTGACTGCGCATGTATCACACACACACACACACACACCAGCAGCTCAGTCACTGATCTGATGAACTGTCTGTCTGCTCTGCTTCGTCTCCTAATACGAGTCTCTCTTTTAATCTTTTTCTCCTCTTCCATGTTTCCATTCTGAATCAATAATTGTCTCTTTCTTTTTCCGTCACATTAAACTGCAGCAGCTGAAAGCTTCTGGTTCAGTGACTATTGGTGGACCTAGCTGCTAACATGCTAGTCATCTGGGAACATGCTAGCACTCAGTTGCGACCGCTCTGTTGTCACTAGCAGAACAAGTTAACACAGTTTATTCAAAAGAAAAGAGTTGACAGCTAAAAAGCTATGATAGCCTGCTGTATTTAGGACTCTTCGGCTCTCCGTTCCCTCAGAGGTCGGCACTGTAAAGACGGTTCACTGTTGGTCAAAGGTGCACGTTGACTTTGATGTCAAAATCTACCAAAGTTGAACATTGAAAGTTGAAGATGAAGATGAATGAATTTCTCTGCCAGATTGGCCATTTGAAGTGCTGGTGTGCTTGGGCCATTATTTCCTTTTCACATGAAGACCGGCCACAGTCGACATGTGTCCGAGGAGATTACCGCTTTAGGAACTATAATCTCTCTGTGATTCAGGACGTTTCCAGTCATAACAATCTAATGTGCAAAGCAGCAAAAAGTACTATTGTCTTATTACTGCGGCATTTAGCTGTCTCATAGTCTGCTACTTATTGAGCCCAAACACAACATTAGCATCAGAGTGTACCTTTTTGTTCACACTTAATGGGCCATCAGTGTTGTGTCATTCGTCCCGCTCCAGTTCACTGTCTTCACTCAGCTCTGACGGGACTCGAACAGGCCGACGCTCTCCCCGCACAAAACGGCCTCCCCCCTTTTGTCACATGAGGCTCTGACAGAGATGTCTGGCAGGGGGGCTGGCACTGGAGTCGTAGTGCTGGAGCAGGCTGATGCTGGATGGATGGGCCAGCTGGCGGTCAGCTGCTCTTGCGGTGCCCGTGGAAACTCGGAGACATGTTGTGACTGAATAGCACTAGCATCTCATCCTGTTAGTGGTTAGCTTGCTAGCTGCGAGTAGTCCGTACATCAACAATCTTCAAGACCCACTTATTTTGTGTGGACACACAGATCAATTTCACTGCTCCACTTCCTGGTGTGACTGGGCCTTTATTCTCTGGGCCATGCTAACTAGGCCCTCGCCACCTCTGAGATTTCGATATACGCAACTAAGACAAAACAACACATATCAGGGCTAGCAGCCCCAAATAAACTTAAATTTTACATAAATATTTTCGTCTGCTGAGTCCAACACAAACACAGACATTAGTTCCTTGGATTAGCTGTTGTAGCTATTGCTGGCTGGGGCAGCTAACAACATCTCTCTCTCTCTGTTTGTCTCATCAGGTGGAGTACGATGGTCTGACGGGTCACATTGAGTTCAACAGCAAAGGCCAGAGGACCAACTACACCCTGAAGATCCTGGAGAAACACCCCGGGGGCCATAAAGAGGTCAGAGGTCAAATGGGGTCAAATGGGAGGCCGACAGGCCAGAGGTTAAATTAGCATTCAGCTGCAGCATCTGAACATGTCACTGTTTGAAATTCAGGAATTCCCCCAAAATGTGTGGCCAGTTTATTTCTAAGAGGCAGGAACAACTTCCTGTGAACTGTTTACCGGACAGAAGAGCACACCACCATAAATAATGATGGTGAAAATGTTCTTCTTGGGAACCACTGAAGTCACGCAGGGAACCTGGGGAGAGTCGATACTGTTCTTTCCTTAATGCTCAGGTTTATAGCCACTGCCAGTCGGCAAGCAGTTCTCTCATTCGTCCGTCAATATAATCAATACCAACAGACTTTGTCCATGTGGGTCGAGTGTTTCTTTATGACCTCAGATAAACATTAAAAGGTCAGAGATCAACGGAGGTCACCACCAGGTCAAAGGGGCTCACAGGCCAGGGTTAAGTGCTCTGCAAAAAGTAATGCAGTGGCAGTGATTCCCACTTGATTTGTATGATGACTTTAACACAGTCATTTAACAGAATCTCTTTATTCTTGTTTTCTGTCCTGTTTGTCTGTCCCCTAGCTGGAGGTTTTCTCGAGCGTCACCGTCAGAAGTTCATTTACATCTTGTTTGAACCTTTTCAGATGAAGCTTTCAGGATCAGTGTACAACATTAGAGTACGATTAAATAGATCCGAGATTAAAACAACAGTGCCTGTATGAAAACATTAGCACTCTATAGTAGTAGAGTAAATAATAATAAACTAATAATGAAACAGGATCAAACCTGATTTGTCACTATTAATCATTTCTACCAGGAGTCTATTCTCAAAGCAATAGTTTGACATTTTGGAAAATATGTTTATTGCTTTCTGGTGGAGAGTTGGATGTTAAGATTGATATCATAGTCTGTTTAATATAAAGCTACAGCCAGCAGCCAGTTATCTTATTTTAGCACAAAGACTGGAAATGGGGGTCCAAAGGTAAGCAAGTCTACCTACCTCTAAAGCCCACTCATTAACATGTTGTGTCTGTTGAATCTGTACATCCTGGAGAGGTAAGACTTCTGCACCAGCCCAAGAAATAGTCCTGCACATAACCCCACGTAAAGCCAAAACGTGTTATTTTTACACTTGAGTTTTTGTATGGATTAAAGAATAATTAGTGTGCTTTAGGTTGGAAGGCAGATTTCTCTTCACCTTTGGACAGAGCACGGCTAGCTGTTTTCCTTCCAGTCTCTATTCCAAGCTTTAGCTTCATATTTGCTGTAAAGACATGAAAGTTGTGCCAATCTAAACATCTAACGTAATAAGAAAGCGAATAAGCTATTTCCTTTAACTGAGTGAAAAGAAAATGGTCTTTTGCATTGGAGTCACGTTGGAGAAAACTTGGATTTTTGGGGGGTAAACAAGGAAGTAAAAATGGTAATACGACAGATGGGAAAGGGTGGACATGATTTAAGGGAGGAGAGGATGGTAAGAAGCCTGAAATCTGCCGAACATAGATGAGTTCTCACATCACGATGGGGGGAGTGGCCCCTGCTTTCTATCAGCCTGTCCCCTGGGAGACAGCACAGTATCCTAACGGCTAATAAATACACAAGCAAGAGGCCAGGTGAGGTCATGAGATCAGGGGATGTGATGGGGTCAGGTGAGCAGATGGAGCAGATTACGTGCTACAGTACGTATTTATGACCTTATTTAACCTGCTGAATGAGCCGGGAGGAGCCAGATCCTCCCTCATTGATTTTAGCATCGATTCTGCAGCGAGGTTTATTCAGCTTCCTCCGTTGTTCGTCTCTCTGCCTCTAATAACACACTTTTATGATTTTTATCTGTTTGTCTGTTGCCTTTTGTCCTTGCTTTCTTACTTTCTGCCTTTCTTATCTTTCAGTTTGGATTTTTATTTATTTATCTCCTTCTGGTTATCTTCGTCGTCCAACTCCATGCAGCAACGTTTATCCTGCCTCAAGTCTCGCAAAGCCCAGAAGTAATTGTGTCTTCTGATGTTCCTTGTCAACTCCGATACTCACAAATGTCATCAGGAGGTTTCCCTCAAAGGTTGACGTTAGTCCTTTTCCACTGCTGGACTATAACTTGTATTCAGTATCGCAGGTTCTTTAAAATCGGATAGTGAAACACAACTAATTATCTGAAATAACTTCTGTCTTCTGTTTTGGACTCCCCAGCTCTCTGTTCCCTCACAGGTCAGCACTGTCTAGACATTTTGCTGTTGGTCCACAGCGCACGTTTTCAAGTTAATCAAAGTTACACTCGATTTAAGAGATTTGCACAGATTCAATTTGCACTTCATGTAATAAAATAAACCTTGCTCTAAATTTTCACGTTTTGAAAAGCTGGCCGTAAGAGGTTTTGCGGCACTACATCAGCGTCACAGTACTTCCTCCTTTTGTGGAAGAAGGTCATTTCAGGCACTTGAACAAACGACTAATGCTGTCAGGGGTGTTTTCATTGGTCCACTCTTTGCCTGTGACCCCTGACCACCTGAACACAAACACCTGGGAAATACAACATGGTTTTGCAATATTTCCTGAGCTTATAGCTTGATAAGAAAAAACAGATAAAATGGTGCCTGGATGCACCATCATGGATTATGGGCTGCTGAGGACAGTCAGGTTGTGTTTTGGTAACAGAAGGCCACATTTCTGGACTACGGTTGTCAAACCAGACAGGCCTTTTCAATCTGTTATGACAAATTTGGTCTTGAAATATGGACCATGACACCTCTCTTAAATCTCCCACCCTTTTCTCTACTTGCCTTCATCTACCTGTAACCTCTTCCTCCTCTAACTCCTATTTGTCCTCCTCTTCTTCCTGGACGGACAGATTGGCACCTGGTACTCCAACAACACGTTGGCCATGAACTCCACTTCCCTGGACCTCAACGCGTCAGAGACGCTGGCTAACAAGACGCTAATCGTCACCACAATACTGGTAGAAAAAATCGGTCATGTGCATAATGTAGCACGAAATATCACTTGTTCCTTTGAATCAGCTGCTGTATGTTGTCGCCTCCCGTCCGACAGGAAAACCCATATGTGATGCGTAAGTCCAACTACCAGGACTTCCAGGGTAACGACCAGTACGAGGGTTTCTGTGTGGACATGCTGCGGGAGCTGGCAGACATCTTGAAGTTCTCCTTCAAGATCAAGCTGGTGGACGACGGGCTGTACGGAGCCCCGGAGCCCAACGGCAGCTGGACCGGCATGGTGGGAGAGCTGATCAACAGGGTGAGTGGCAACAACACGCCAACACACCGACCAGCAAGTTCACACAGTTCGTCAGAAAAGTCATTAACATTTACGTCAAGTTGAGCTGTCATCCAGAACCATGACACACATGCACAGGATCATAAAGGGGCCCTGAGAGGCCAGTGAGAACAGTTCAGGTGATCCAAATCTAAGTCTGATGTAGATTGTTTTCTCTCCTGTGTTGATGACTTAAGGATAATCTTTCCAAGTTCCTTAATTATTTTTTTCATCTGTGAAAACTCAAGGATGTCTTATCTCTGCAAACATGTCCCCCACCGTTTAAAACATGTGCTCTCTTTCCAGATATAAAACTCAAAATGTCCCAAATATACCAGAGCGCGAACACAAGTCTGAAACCCTCTTCTTCTTCGTCTTAAACGGCCCATTGAAGAAGTGAGGACCGGACAAAATGTCCTCACTTTCCAGGTGTAGAACTCAAACTGGTCCTCACAAAAACAGACTCCAAGGGCGCATGCACACTCAAACACACACAGTTGCTGACACTTCTCCTTATCGTCTTTACTTTCTCTCGCAGCTTTGTCGCAGGCAATTCTCTGCACAGCTTTAATTAGACTCAACTTGACTTAAAATGAGCCACTTTCCCTGGGAAAACAACTAACGGGGGAAATTGGGCTTCAGCTGAGCCACTTAATACCTCCTCAGCATCTCTGTGTGTCTCTGCTGCTCAGGGCCGAGCAGCTTTCTAACGCTCCACCACTTGTATAATTGGCTGACTCTTGTGCTGCAGTTAAGGGTGCCATCGCAGTCAGCGGCTCGGAGGCCACGTCTCGCACAACTCGCGCCCGCCCACAGCTGCCTGTTGCCATAACAACTAACGCAGAACCAGCGTTAGAGCAAAATGCAATCATCGGAGAGTGTGTGTGTGTTCGATATTCTACTTCAGTGTGAGACGGCGCGGTCGCACTTGAACTTGATGAATGAGTGAGATTCAATTCATGCGTTGCCTTTTTGGGGTTAGGGTTAGGGTAAATTATATTTGTCACTAAGCATGTACTTGTACTTCTAACTAAGACCATTAAATGCCTCATACTAATTCTACTGAATACTACTTAATAATACTTGGTTCTTATGGTCCACTTGAAACTCAAGTAGTTGCATGTTGTTTTATGTCAGTGCAGGTCCTCACAAGTACATAAGCACAAGCGTGTGTGTGGTGTGTAAAGCTGTTCCATGTAATGCAAAAACTGCACTGCAGTTTGTCACAGTGGTGGCTCCTGTCTAATGCTGCTAATAAAACACACACATTATGTGTTAGCTGCACATAATGGTGATGATAATGGTGATGGTGGCTGATGAGTGTGTGTGTGTGTGTGTGTGTGTGTGTGTGAGTGTGTCAGAAAGAGGAAATTGGGAACACAAGCAGGCCATTAAGAGGCTAATCAACTGTCTTTTTTCTTACTAATTATACAGAGCTGTTTCAATTACACTGCGGGATTCCTCAGCATGAACACACACACACACACACACACACACACACACACACACACACACACAGGCCAGCAGGTATTCACACACTTTTATCTGTAGCCAAAGACTCTTTGTGTTTCATGCAAATATGTTAAAAATTACAAACGATCTTCATCTCTTCATTGCTCCTTTACCTCAATCAACCCTCTCTCTCTATCTCTCTGTCTCTCTCTCTGTCTCTCTGTCTCTCTCTGTCTCTCTGTCTCTCTCTCTGTCTCTCTCTCTCTCTCTCTCTCTCTGTCTCTCTCTCTCTCTCTCTCTCTCTCTGTCTCTCTCTCTCTCTCTCTCTCCATTCATCTGTAACCCTCTCTCGCCCCTTACTGTTTTTGTCATCGGATATTTCAGAGCTGGAATCTCTTAAAACAACACTTTCACACTCACACACACACACACACACACACGCACACACACGCACACACACACACACACACACACACACACACACTCTCCATGAGGCCCGGGAGTCTGATGAAAGTGGATGAAATTCGTTTAACAAGTGTCTGCTCGTTAATCAATTAAGTGTTAATTAAGGAGCAGAGAGGTGTCTGGGGTCCAGATAAACGCTCCACTATGGATTCACTCTGCGTCTCTCTGTTGACTTAAACTTAATGAGATTATCTTTCAACTTGGATTTCCCTCCGCCGTGTTTACCCAGCAAGGTTAAACCCACACTCAAATGTGAAAGTGGAAAAACACGTTAAAAAGTGAACTTTGATGCTGTTTTCTCAGTTGAAGTTTGAAGAAGATGTGATGTGAATGTATTCGGCAGCGGAGCGACTCCAGCACCAGCAGGAGGAAGATAACATTATGATTTGCATTAAAGCTTTCACTAAAATACACAACAAAGTGAGTCCCAGTGTTGTGAGGAGCGGATTATAATGAGAGAGCTTCTGAAGGGTACCTTTTTGTTTCTGTCATTCAAGGTTTTATTGATTTTTACATTTTTGTTTTTATACTTAGTTGGCGAAGAAATGAATTCTCTTTCTTAAAAAAACTCTCCTTTTATACAGGATATCAAGGTCCTCGTACACCTGTATAGAAATGGTGGATGTGTGAATCTTCTTCTCACCTGCTTTCTGTCCAAGTCCTATTCATTTGAGGAAAACAATTATAAAAAGTACCCGTCAGTCCCAGGAGTGCACAGCCCAAATTTAAGTGTGTCGTAGCTTGAAATGGGGCCAGTATGAGCTCCATGATTTACCCACTGAGCCCCAACAGGAACAAAAGCTCTTATCTGGCAGTTTTAGTGCCGCGCTGTCCGCTGGGAGCTGCACAATAACAATTCACTGTTAACTTGTGATGCATTCAGTAACAACAATGACTTCTGTACAATAAAAATCAATATTTCATTAAAAGCCTCAGAATCTCTGCAAAGAAGGTTCAAACATGTGGAACAAAGGTGCTGCCTTTAATTGCAGCTGCTGTGGCTGAAAAATCCCGAGCTCAACTCTGTAATAAGAGGCGGCTGTTTAATTGGAGATGAAGCTCAACGTGCCAAAATATCAGTCAGAGCAGACGGTAATCATCATCTGCACTTAATGCTGCTGCAGAGAGACTATTAACCTTCAAACAAAACGTGGTTAAAAACAGTGGTGATTGTTCATTTTCTTATGGTCCAGAGCAGGAAAACGCTTCAGGAGACCAGTCAAAGAGAATATCACTCAGTAACACAGAGCATCAGCGCTCATACTTTATCTCTGATTCATTCAGTGCTTCACACTCATCTGGTGGTCCTGCTCCTCAACGGCTGTTTCCTCAGTTGGAAAAACAACTAACCAATCAGAGATTTGTAGGTGGGATTAATAATGACGCCGTTATCTTCCTCAGACGCCAAAATGTGATGAAAAATGCCCGAATGAGATGTTTGTTACAGAAATAACAACTCTTAAATCAACATACGTCTTGAATAATGAAGTGAAACATGTAAATCACATCTTCATGATCTCAGGCTGAGACAACAAGTCCAGAAACTGCCGGAGAGAGACATCAGCAGGACGATGACACAGGAAGACACAAGGACACAGTCCATTTAAATGCCTCTTTAAACTCACCTATTTGTCACTAGCGCTGTTAGATGTTAGCATTGTGTTAGCACCCAACTATGCTTGCAGCTAACTGAGCTAGCTACAATAGCGTAGCTGTGTATATAACCAACATACTGATTATATAGGTGGAGACAGGTGGAGTACACTGCTCAGACAGCTCAGTTTCTTTAAGCACTCACACATACTGGAATAAAAAACACACGCAGTTGATTATATTCAGGCTGATACTTAAATGACACACTCCTGATTTAATTATCACAACACGGCATCAGTAGTGTTCACTGACGATGTTTGAAACAACACAGATTCAAACCATCGACGCTGAGCTGGGAGGAAGTGTTGGGATTTGAGGGCTGAACCAGAGTATCATTACAGAAAACAACATTATTCCTGGAGGCATTATGTTTCTCCCAAAATGTTTTCTCGTAATGCAAAATAGTTAAACATGAATGCAATTCACTGGAGGTTGTTCAGCTCATTACAGAATAAATTAGACCAGCCATTAGACAGTCAGGACCAGAATAACCAATGCAAGTCTCGCTCTGCGGCTCAGCTTCAGTTACATTTTTATTCACTCTGTTCATGTATTCTTGGTCAGCTTAACCTGAATATTGGAGACCTCCAGTTTCTGTGTCTCTGCTGATGTTTTCTCCACCTGTACGTCTAACCCCACTTGACCTCCTCCAGCATTCCTGAGTCTCCTTCCTCCTTTTGTCTCGTCTTCCGTGTTGATTTGTCTCCCTCGTTTCCGGCTCATCTTGTTAGCTGGCTAGCTCGGAGGCTAACTTGCGTAGGCGTTGCTTTTATATTTGAATTGACTCAAAAGGAGGACGATGTGACGTAAAACTGTCTTTATGAACATCTGCCGTCCAGCTGTGTTCACCATCGCCCCGCTCACATCCACACATCACCGTCCCTTCAGGCACTACGGACCATTCACTCCTACTGACATTACTAATGGTTATTGAGTGAATTCCAGTTAGAGAAAATAAATAGAATAATGGTAGTAATTATTGTTCCCTGAGAGTTTGAAATATTATAATGTAAATATTTAATAATATAAAAATAACTGTTTTTCAGTAAGCAACCATTTTCTCTCTCCTTCTCTCAGGTTCTTAGTGGCTGAGACATGAAAACGTTCCGCTGTTAAAATCAACTCCTCTCTTTGTCTCTCTGTCTCTTTGTCTCTCTGTCTCTCTGTCTCTGTCGCTGTCTCTTTGTCTCTCTGTAGAAAGCAGACCTGGCAGTCGCCGGCTTCACCATCACCTCGGAGAGAGAGAAGGTGATCGATTTCTCCAAACCCTTCATGACTCTTGGGATCAGCATCCTCTACCGGGTTCATCTGGTAAATTCACCTCTGCACACTATATTATATATATTATATTTTATTACCTTTTAACTGCTTTTACCCGTCAGTCTTCAGCCTGGAGAAAATAACCCAACTGATGTATTTTATGTTCTCTGGACACAGTGTTGAGTCTGGAAGGTGTCAGTGTTTACTCGGCAGAACAATGGAGCTGTGTGCCACTCAGGGACAAGACGTATCAGGCTGCCATGCAGTGGCCTCGTTAGATTAGAAGGGGATATACCCACAGGGCAGTCAAAGTGACAGCAAACATCTTATTTATAATAATATAATCACATAACTTGAATCGAATAAGAAGCTCTAGAAACACAAGAAAGAATTTCCAAATATTCATATTATTAATATTCCACATATTCCGTATAGTAAGGCTATAAATAAGTGCTGGGATGATGATGATGATGATGATGATGATGATGATGATGATGATGAACAGACTACTGTTGTAAAGTTCAAAGTTGTGAGAGGAGGAGAAAAGACATTAACGCCTGATGAGGTCTATCTGACCCAAATGTTGCTTTTCTTTTCATTGTGTTCTTCTTATAAATGACAACAAAAGGTTTAGTTTTTATTTCCAATTCTCATCACCATTCTGAGCTGCTGTGAATTAATTATTATTATTATTATTATTATTATTATGTGTTAGAAACTCTATTCTAAGCCCAGAGTGACACATGGAAACACAAAAGGATTTTACTGACTTACTGAAGTATCTGTTTCTCTGCGTTCCTTGACTTTAGTACTTTTGTCCCTGTCAGGATCCTGTAGGAATGATGACATTTTTCCAGGGATCTGATTGGTCAGGTTTTGCTCTGATCCTCTGAAGTTAACCTTTAGGCATGCCATGGTGACCTACCCCGGTTACCATGGCGATGTAGCCCGGTTAAAAGCGAGCCAGCCTCGTGATACTGGGGAACCTGAGTTAAGCCCAGAGACGGATAACGCACTAATCAAACCCCCCTGGCCCTGAAAACAGAAGTTCCCTGGGGCGCCTGCTGATCTACAGCAAATAAATATTACATCAGAAGCTGTAAACCAGGCGGTGCTTGTTCTGAAAAGCCCAGCAGGCTGTTTGTTTTCTACAGAAGAAGAGTTTTAAGATGCTGATAAAAGCTCCATTTATTTCTTACATCCGCCTGCAGAGTCGACACAAACTTTTACAAATTGAACACCAGAGCGTTTGCACCTGTTGACATTTCCCGTCTCTCTCTCTCCATCTGGCCGATGATTTGATGAATTCGGAGAGAAAACGCTGCAGTGACAACAGCAGCCGCCTCCTCAGCAGGAGCTCTGCTGCTGGAGGCAGCAACAGTCCCCCGACTGCTCAGGTCACACAGTCAAACTGTGAGTTCAGGACCAAGCAACAGCAAATATTCCTGCGACCAGAGAGATCACGCAGAGGGAGAAGTGCTGCGAGAGCAGATAAAAGCAGAGCGGAGGACACAGATAGAGGGCATGTTCCTTCTTCTCCTTTTTTTTTTGGAGAGGAGAGTGGATAGGATTCAGTTGTGGGGGGGAAGGGGGGGTGACAGGAGCTGCTGCTTGAAAAATATGAGTTTTTTAGCCTCTGAGGGAGGATGGGTGACTCTGCCTTCCTGACTGGAATTTGAAACACGGACTTCATGCTTCTGCACTTCCTGTGAGTCTGACAGAGGCCTGCTCAGGTTGGAAATGTGGATGAAACCGCACCACTTCTTTATTTGCATAGCAGACGGAGCGAGGACGCCGTGTTTCCTGTGAATGCAGAGGACTCAGAAATGGTCATCAAATCTTTCTGCCTCCAGACGAAGAAGTGTGCAAATATATTACTGCGGGACACTTTTTCGTTTTCAGTTTCAGTGAACGCAACTTGGACACATGAATATGGTGTGAAAAGCCCTTGTGTATAAGAACACATGAAGGTGATGGACAAACAACAGGAATGAATACCTGAGAGTGTGATGCAATCCAACACAATAACTCTGCAAGAAGTCTCTTCATCCCTGGAGCCGCTACGACATCCACCTTTATAGATGTTTTCTTTATGAACTCAAATCAGGTGGACGCAGGTCATCCAGAGAGGAGGTCAGAGGTCATCCAGATGGTCACTGAGATATCTGAAACAAGCTAAGGATTCTCTTTGGGTTTGATCCGATTTCAGGACATTTCTTTGGAGTCTTTCTCTGCCGTCCTCCCACGTGATGAATGCAGCTGAAGTCTTTGGGATGAGTGACGTCCTGTCCACTTCTAATAGTCCGTTGTTTGGGACTGAAGCGCTTGCAGCTCGAATCGCTTTAGTGTCCTTAAACACGGCAGCTTAGCCAACAGCAGCAGATAGTTTGAGCAGTTTGAATGTGAATCTGCTAATAATAATAAATGTTAATAAAACATTTACTTATTTGTCGTTAAAACACGATGACGCGTCTCCTCCGAAGGCGGGCTGATGATGTGCTGCCGTGTCGCTGCCTGCAGATACTGTACATCTGCAGCTCATCAGTATTCACCTCCACCATCTGTCCTCCATGTTTGATCCGGTCCACTGTCGATGATCAGTCAGCTGTTTAATGTCCTCACGCAGCAGCGTCCCAGCTTCCTTCTCTTAGGTGTTTGTTTAAGGATTAAGTTGAGCGAGAGCACGTTTATACTCACAGCAACGGCCTGATGATTCACACGTCACGCTGCAGCTGACGAGCAGTCGGAGATCTGTCGCCTCCGTCAGGACCACAACCTCCTGGTCCAGGCTGAACTGAGGCGCCATAACTTCACTCCTGTAAACATCCGGCTGCTGTTATCAAGTTCAGCACTGGAGACCATTATTCACAGTAGATAGACTGACTAACAGGCCATGGTGAAGGTGGTGCACACACACACACACACACACACACACACACAGTCACACACACACAGACACACACACAGACACACACACACACACACACACACACACACACACACAGACACACACACACACACACACACAGTCACACACACACACACACACACACACACACAGTCACACACACACACACACACACACACACACAGTGTCACACACACAGACACACACACACACACACACAGTCACACAGTCACACACACACAGTCTCACACACACACACACACACACACACACACAGTCACACACACACAGTCTCACACACACACACACACACACACACACAGTCACACACACACACACACACAGTCACACACACACACACACAGTCACACACACAGACACAGACACACACAGACACACACAGACAGACAGACACACACAGAGCCAGACAGACAGACACAGTCACACAGACAGACAGACAGACAGAGTCGCACAGCCAGACAGACAGACAGACAGAGTCACACAGCCAGACAGACAGACAGACACACAGACAGACAGTCACACAGACAGACAGAGTCACACAGCCAGACAGACAGACAGACAGACAGTCACACAGACAGACAGTCACACATACAGACAGACAGACAGAGTCACACAGCCAGACAGACAGACAGACACACAGACAGACAGTCACACATACAGACAGACAGACAGAGTCACACAGCCAGACAGACAGACAGACACACAGACAGACAGTCACACAGCCAGACAGAGTCACACAGCCAGACAGACAGACAGACAGACAGTCACACAGACAGACAGTCACACATACAGACAGACAGACAGAGTCACACAGCCAGACAGATAGACAGACAGACAGACAGACAGTCACACAGACAGACAGTCACACATACAGACAGACAGACAGAGTCACACAGCCAGCCAGACAGACAGACAGAGTCACACAGCCAGACAGATAGACAGACACACACACAGACAGACAGACAGACAGACAGACAGACCTCCCGTCACCATCCAGAAGACTTCAGGAAGATATTTTCTCTCTATGTTTGATTGACATCTGGCAGCAAACACATTACATCATTTCCTGTTAGTAGTTAAATATTTATATTAACAAAAGCATATGTAGTATGTATGTAGTAGATACTGCGTACTAGTACTGCATGCTGTAACTACTCTGTGACTCTCAAAGTAACAAAATAAACAAAACAATCATGTGTGGAAGTATAAAGATCTTTATGCACATTATAACACACACACACACACACACACACACACACACACACCATCTCTGTAAATAGCTTGCGAGCACACTTAAAGATGGTAATCTTTTTAATTGCCCAAGCTGTTGACTTGTGCACACACATTAGTGAAGTGCCATCATGTTTATCAGTGTTCTTGCCCCCTGGTGTTGAACAGTGTAAATTTATGTCTGCTGTTGCTCCCAATTCATTAGTTCTCAATATATTATCACTCTGCTGTTCGGTGCATCTGAGGCACAA